>NC_083405.1:9682953-9982953 GCF_020745735.1 Hemiscyllium ocellatum | reverse complement strand
CAGCACTTTGTCAAAGGTGTTTTGGAAATCTCGGTTCACTGCAGCTTCCTGGTATCCGGCGATCTCTTTTCTAGTAATGTCTTCGTAGGTTTCCAGATGTTTTGTTCAGCATGTCGTGCCTTTCATTAAATCCTGCTGTGTCTGCGCAACGGGACAATTTCTATCGAGATGCCTGGCATTTATTCCATGGTAGTATCCTCAAGCATCTTCCCCACATCAGAGGTTATTCTAATTGGTGTACAATTGCTGATCTTTTCTCCAACTCCCATTTTGAATCGTGATGTCACATTCACTGTTTTGCAATCCGCTGGAATTTCCCTTGAGTGCAGGTAATTTTGGGAAATTAGCACAAATCCACTTGCTATTTCTCCCTCCATCGCTTTTCGTGTTCTGAGATGCATTCCATCAGGGCCAGGAGACATGCCTATCCTTAGTTCCATTAGGTTGCTCAACGCCACATTTCCGTAATAATGATTGTTTCCAGGTCCTCACCTACCTTCATCTTTTTATCAAATACTGATATGTTATTACTTACACACTGTGAAGACCGTCACAAAATACCTGTTCAATGTTTCTGCCCTTTAATCACATCCCATTACTAAATGATCCTTCTCATCCTCGAAAGGACCCACGTTCACTTCAGCCATTCTAAATCGTTTTATATTTTTATAGAAACTTCTGCTATCTATTTTTATTTTCTTTTTCTATCTTACCGTGCTCTATAGTACTTTTTGTGGCTTTCTATTGACGTTTAAAATTTTCCCAAACTTCCATTTTCGTACACTCTTTGGTCACTTTCTATGCCTTCTCTTTCAATATGATAGACTTCCTTAATATCCTCAAACACGCGTGGCAGAGTACCCCTTTTCACACAATCCTTCCTTTTCACTGGTACATATTTTTGATTTGGACTTTGAAAAAATTGCTTTGTAAGTACTTAACTGCTCATCAAAATTCTCACCAGAAAGTATTTGCTCCCAGTCTACTTTTGCCTAAGTCCTACCTCTCTGTATATTGCAGTGTTACCTGTTGAAACACAGGACCATGGAATTGGATTTTATTTTCACAGTCTCTCTCTCTCTCTATTCTAAATTCAACCAGACTGTGATCATTCCTTCCAAGAGGATCTGTAACTATGAAGTCATTAATTATTCATTTCTCATTACAAAGAGCCACATCGAGGACAGCGAGCTCCTCATTTTCAAAGTTCTCTGGTAATGCATCCTTTAGAATAGATTCTGGTGTTGTTCTGACTGCTTCTTTGGTGCTCAGCGGACTGAAATTTCCTGCTGTCTCCTTGCCTCATTTGGGAAATATTATGGTTATATTTGCTTCTCTCAAATCTGAAACTTCGGTTCCAGAAAACCATCACTTCCTGTCTTAATCTGTTAAGCAGTTGATTTTCCACAATCATACAGTCAGAAAAGCATTGAATCTCTACCGTCAGAAATACAACACCGTCTACGTTAGTCCCACGTTCCGACACAAGACCCGTTGCCGTGAAGGTTATGATACACTAGGTGCTCGCCCAATTACTTTTTTAAAGCATTTTTTTGTGACGACTGCACAGTCATGAAGTGCATTGCAAATCCACAACATCATCTGGGTGAAAACAATTCTCGAACCCTCTTGGAACCTCGAAACCTTCACTTTCAAAGGTGTATTCCCAAGTTCTTGATCATTTGTCTATATACCCTGTCCATTCTCTTCGGAAACTTATCCTCCCGAATCCCACCACCCCCAGCCTTCTCTGCTCCCAAAGAAATGACCCGAGCTTATCCAGCCTCTCTTCATAGCTGATTTGCTCCATCGCAGGGAAGGTCCTTTTGAATCTCCTCTGCGCCCCGTTCAGTGCAATCACATCGTTCCAGTAATGTGGCTCGCAGAACTGTACACATTATTCCACATTGGCTGAAACATCTTTTTGTATCGCACTTACAATCTGCATCTGGATGACTTAACGCTATATATACTACTCCCAGTGACTTCCTAATAACCGATCACCCTGTTCAGTCACATTCATAGATTTGTGGAGAAACACCCTCTGAGCCTCCTAGTATGCTGTCACTCCCCGTCTGGTTGCTTCTTCAAAATTATGTCACTTCATATTTATCAGGGTTCGTGCCCATGTGCCATTGATCTGCCCATCTGAGCATTCTATCAATATCTTCCTGCAACATAAGACCCTCCCCCTCAGTGCCAACCACCCACGCAACCTTTGTGTCAAGTACGAACTGACTTATCACACTGACCGTACTGGTGACTCCACATTCACACCAACGTCATTTATGAATACCACAGGTAATAAGGGGCACGGCAGTGATCTCTGTGGTGCAGTAGTGTATGCTGGTTTCCAGTCGCACAAAGAGTATTCTGCCGCCAGCTATGTACTTCAGTTGCCCTAAAACTGTTGGAATACTCACTGGTCTCTACTTTCCTGGTTTATCTTCACTAGCCTTCCCATTAAGGGTGTTGTCCAGTCTACTGACACCACCCCTGTGAACAGATTCTATTAAAATGTTTGCATCAGCGACGTTCCCCACTTGTCTCCAACAGCAGCTTGAGATACAATTCACCCAGGCATAGGGATTTTTCCAATGTTATATCAGCTAAAACCGTCATTCCTATTTGCATCTTATGACAATCTGTAAAACAGTTTTCCCAGCCCATCTTCTCGAATTCCAACTCTGAATCCCCAATGCAATCATTAGGTCCATTGCTGCCCCCTCCGAAATTTCGATGCGAAGGTCATCTGGTCCGTCAGACTTAAAAATCCTCAATCCAGCCGTATTTCTAAATATTACATCGTTCCTTATATGACTGATTTTCGTCTTAATTAATGAGGTCCCATCGTCACGTGGTCTTTCTGGGAGCTTTTCTGGACCTTCCTCCATGCAGACAAACGAAATATAACTGTTTAGTTTCCATGTCAGTTTTCTGTTATCTACAATATATTGTCCTGTCCACATATTCACTGTTCTACAATTGTTAGCAGTTTAAATTAGATTATATTACTTACAGTGTGGAAACAGGCCCTTCGGCCCAACAAGTCCACACCGACCCGCCGAAGCCCAACCCACCCATACCCCTACATTTACTCCTTACCTAACACTACGGGCAATTTTAGCATGGCCAATTCACCTGACCCGCACATCTTTGGACTGTTGGAGGAAACCGGAGCACCTGGAGGAAACCCACGCAGACACGGGGAAACGTGCAAACTCCACACAGTCAGTCGCCTGAGTCGGGATTGAACCCGGGTCTCAGGCGCTGTGAGACAGCAGTGCTAACCACCGTGCCACCGTGCCGCACTTTCAAATATCAACAGAAGCTTTTTGCGAATATTTGCAAGGAAAAAAAAAAGCAAATCCATCACAGGAACAGGCCCTTCGGGCATCCAAGTCTGCACCAATGTAAATCCTCTATCTAAACCTGTCGCCGATTTTCCAAGTACCTGTTCCCCATGCTTCCTGTCCATTTATGTATTTGTCTAGATGCGTGTTAAATGACGCTATCGTGCCCACTTCTTCCACTTCCTATGGTAACTTATTCCAGGCACTGACCACCTTCTGCGTGAAGAACTTTATGAGCATATCCTCCAAAACATTATCACCTCTCAGCTTGAACTCGTCACCCGTAGTAATTCAGCCCCCACTTAGGGAAAGAATGCATTTTGCCATCCATCGTGATTGCAACCCATATGATTTTCTAGACGTCAATCAGGTCCTTCGTCAACCTCCGGCTTTCTCATGAAAACAATCCAAATCTACTCATCTTCTCCTCATAGCGAGCGTCGCCATACAGACAACACCTGGTGAATAGGCTCTGCGTCCTCTCCAAACCATCGACATCCTTTTGTTCATGAGACGATCAGAACTGTACACAGTATTCCAAATGTGGCTGAAGCAAAGTCTTGCACAGACATGATAAACCCTGCCAACACTTGTACTGAATACATTCCAACAGATTCCCCACTGTGGATGAGAATTCATCACAGTAGTTCTCCACTTTCTCTTTTGTTACATTCTTAAATCCTTGGAATGCAAGAAGGAAAGTATACCGTCTGCCTTCTTGATCACTTTATTGAACAGCGTTGCCACTTTCAGTGCAAAATTGAGCTGAACTCCCAGATCTCTCTGTGCATCAATTTTCCGAGGTATTTTCCATTTCTCATTTAGTTCGCTCTTGAATTGGATTTTCCAAATTGCACCACCTCACATTTGCCCGGATTGAACTCTGTCTGCCATTTCTCTGCCCAGCTGTCCAATCCATGTTATATTCTGTAGCATATCCTGACAGTCTCCATCATTATCTGCTACTCCAACAATCTTACTGTCATCTGCAGACTTATTCATCAGACTACCTAGACCGGTCTTCAGATCAGTTATGTATGTCACTAACAACAGTGGCCCCATCACGGATCCTTGGGGAGCACCACTGGTCACAGTATTCCATTTTGAGAAACTCTCTTCTACCACTACTCTCTGACACCTGCTGCCCAGCCAGGTCACTATCCAGCTGTCTCGTACATCCTGGAACCCATGCGATTTTAATTTCTCCATTAGTCTATCTTAATAGACGTCTTGTCAATGCATATGGCATCGACCATCTTTTTCGCACGTTCAATTTTGTCACTTTGTGCAAGAATTCTACTAAGTTTGCTAAGACGTGACCTTCCCTGCACAAAAAAAACAGGGACGTACTTGTGCAGAGTCACTCTTTACCTGAACATGGAGTCAGATTCTTTCTTATTTTCAAAGTTGGACATTAATAATGACATATTAACTGCTTGTCTACAGAAATGTATGTTTTGCAACAAATGGAACGTAAGCACAAAATTGCAAATGCAAATTCAACAAATAGATTAGTACGTGTGTGCGTATGTCTGTGTGTGCGTGCATGAGAGAGAGATAAATGTAGAGTGTGAAATGGGGAGACATTGAGAGAGAGTGTGTGTGCATGTATGTGACAGAGAGCTCGGGGGTAATCTGTATGTGTATGTTTGTGTGCTTGTGTGTGTGTCAGGGTGAGAGTGAGTGTATGTGTGTGTCTAGGTGAAGACCCAGACAGACATGGCAGTTCTCTTCCCCCCCACACAAACTCACTCCCTGTTTTCAGAGTTTCCCCTCTCTGCAGACTCTGCTCCATTCGCTGTTCATTTTGCAGACGCAGATGCTGTAACTACAGTCCCCGTGCTGTGGCCAGAGTTGCAACATTAAATCCTCTGATCTCGCTGAATGTCTGAGGCAATTCAGAGCTCAACCTGCAGCAAAGCAAATCTTGCACCTCAACTAAACTTTCAATAACAGGTGTCAGTCAGCAGCCCCTCAGCTACAAGTTAGATGCCTTGTCCTTTACAATAATACTCGAGAGGCGTCCTCGTGTTACTGGCAGCACGATCAGCTGAGAAGGACAAGCACAGGCATTCAATTATAGGCAAAGACTAAGCTTCAAAGACATAGCTCAAAGCTTCTGAACCCCTCTATCTAATATGCAGCAACACATTGTGCACGCCAGGAAGTGAACAACAGCCCAACACAAGCCATTTCATTGTTTTTGAACTTGATAATGCCAACACTCAATACACGAGGGAGACAGAAACCAAAGCCAGTGATAGATAGAAAGGCGTAGAAGGATTCACATTCAAGACAGAAAGAGGCAATTAAGATAAAAATACCACATGTTGTTGAAATATGGCGAAACAGGAAAGACAGTGGGTCTAAATAGAGTAATGGGACTTTCGAGTGCCCAATCACACGAATGAGAACGTTGAATAAAGGCAATGCCAGATTAGCTGAAATGGCTTGTTACTTAAAATTCTGAATCTGCCTCACAGAACCAGCTCAGACAGTAAACTGGGACAAGCCGTCAGCTCAACATGGAGAGCTGTACAGACTATGCCAGTGTATTGCTCATTAAGCTGGACTATGTGCCCAGCATCGGGCGTATTCCCAGCATTTGCCAGAGTATTGCAGAGCCTCTTGCACTCGGTAACTGACAAGCGAAGGAAGATTTGCAGCCCATACTGCGAATGACAGTAAAAGGGTCTCCCACAGGTTTGTGTCTTGGCATCTCCATGCATCAGCACAAGGCAAGGGGTTTTAAGTGCACATGTGTGCGCGTGTGTCCGGAACAGTGATAGATGTGAGAATCATAGTCTGAGAGAAAACTTGCATGGAGGAAATCAGATGAACAACTGGTGGAGTTCAATTAATGGACAGAGAGAGAGGAGAAACTTTGCATGGATCGGTGTCATGAGGTGCTTGAGAATATATAAGTAAACGCAATAACAATGCAGATCAGTGTGCACAAGAGTAATGGATGAATGGGGATTTTGTTGTGAGTTCAGATACGAGTTGTGGAGTATCGATTCAGAGTTGTTTCTATAGAGTTAAATTTGGGAGTCTCAGTGGCAGATTATTGCCATCATAAAGACAGCAATCCATAGATCAATAACCAAATAGCAGATGGGACGTGACAGTGAAGTATCGTCAGATGAAGTCGGATATTAACCACGGATGGGATTGAGTCGGAGGAATGAAATAGCTTTTGCAACCAGAAGAGACGACAGAGGTCTCCATGCTCCCAACATTTAGCTCGCAAAGGCAGTGATACAATGAATTTCGGCTCACAGCTGAAACTCGGTAGGTCAAAATAGAGACCCATGAGAAACACTGCCAGAAGCAAACAATGAGAGAGTGAAATATCAAGTTCATTGATGCAGTTAGTAATGGTTTGTAAAGTTAAAATCTGGATTCAGAGTCTTAGCAGGATAAAGAACAGTGGCAAGCATAGTAGAATCAATTAAAAGAACAGTGTTATCGTCAAACATCATTTCTAGGGTTAATAATTGGACAGTAAAACTTACCAGAGACACCGACGAAAGCCAGGATTGGATAATAAAAATATTGAATAATGAAAAGTGCAAACAGGGTCCGCCATGATAATGATACTTGTTCATCAAATGTAGAAAAAAACCAAACATCCCAAGATAAACTCCTGTTCATTCTTCCAATATTTCAATCTACTTTGCTCAAATCCTGAACCAATGTTATAATATTCCAATCACTTGTACTCAGTTTCGGATCTCTCCTCCCCCTCTCTCTGTAGCTGCTGATCCCTGTAAATTCTGTCGGTGATGCTGCCGCACATACATTGCAATAATACATTGACAGACCCCATTGACCTTTAAACGATGGAAACCATCCACTGGGATAATTATAATCCATGGAGACTGAGATTAATCACAGTCACCGAACAAACAGTTTCAGTTAACGCCTTCCTGACATCATTTTTCAAATCATAACAAAACGAAACATGTACTCGATCTCGATTGAATTTATAGCGTTTGCTGAGGGACGTACCATAAATTTTCAAACTTTTTACTCTCTCTTTCTTGTATGTGAAAATATTGCCAGACCACTTCAGAGTTATATATGTTCCAACCCGCTTATAAAAGGTGACAAGTCTAAAATAACAGATCGGCTGCATAAAATATCTGGTGGGGAAATTTTTAGAGATCATAAACTACAGTTACAATGTTTATTGCCCATTGGCATTGCGCAATGCTGCTCCTGGTTTTAAGTGCTCCGTTGTCAAATACTTCCATAACAATCAAAACATTATTCAGAGCATTGAGACTGTTGGTCAGGAACAGTAGGAATCAATTCTGTCCCCATATGCCTGTTTCAGATTACTGGAGGAGGCTATTCAACCTCTCAGGCCAGTCACATGGGAACAGGAGGAAGCCATTCAGCCTCTCGAGTCTGTTACAGTTGGACAGTAGGAGGTCACTTAATCTCTTGTGTAAGCTACAGAGGGACAGGAGGAGGCCATTCAACTTGGATGAACGTTGCAGACGGATACGAGGAGATAATTCAGCCGCTCGAGCCTGTTACAGAGGCACAGTTGGAGACCACTCAGTCTCTTGTGACTGGAACAAAGGGACAGGCGGAGTTCATTCAACCTTGCAAATATGTTACTCCATAAATATTAGTTTTAAAATGGTTAAGGAAAACGACAGACCTGATGTCAACGTTACATAAAACATAGAACATAGAACATAGAACATTACAGCGCAGTACAGGTCCTTTGGCCCGCGATGTTGTGCCGACCTGTCATACCAATCTGAAGCCCATCTGAACAGTAGTGGACCCAACACCGACTCTAGCGGTCCCCCACTAGGAACTGGACTCCAGGATGAATATGCCCATCAACCATCACCCTCTGTCTTCTTTCAGCAAGCCATTTACTGATCCAAACTGCTATATCTCCCACAGTCCCATTGATTCGCATTTTGCACAACAGCCTACTGTGGGGAAACTTATCGGACGCCTTGATGAAATCCATATACACCACATCAACCGGTTTACTCTCATCTACCTGTTTGGTAACCTTCTCAAAGAACTCAATAAGTTTTGGGAGACATGTCCTACCCTTCACAAAACAGTGCTGACTATCCCTAATCAAATTATTCTTTTCCAGATGATTATATATCCTATCTGTTCTAAGATTTCCAACACTTTACCAACAACTGAAGTAAGGCTCACTGGTCTATAATTACCAGGGTTGTCTCTCCTCCTCTTCTTGAATAGGGGAGCCACATTTGCTCTCCTCCAGTCTTCTGTCACTATTCCTCTCGAAAATGACGATTTACACATCAATGCCAAAGACTCGAGAATCTCCTCCCGGGCTTCCCCGAGGATCCTAGAATAAATCCTATCCGGCGCAGGGGACTTTCCTATTTTCACACTCTATAGGATTTCTGATAAATCTTCGTTATGAACCTCAATCCCACCTAGTCTGGTAGCTTGGAGTAAGGCTAATTTTGAAATTGTAAGTCAAGCCCTTTAAAAGGCTGTTTGGGAGACCGTATTGACTGGTAAAGGGATGGTTGGAAAATGGAAGGCATTCAAAAATTGTATTCTGCGTTTCCATCGGCAAGGTGTTCCTATCAGAGATGGGCAAGGCTGGCAACTGCAGAGAGTGCTGAATGGCCAGTGATATTGATGGTCTGTTCAAGGAAAGGAAAGAAGAATGCGTCAGGTAAACAGAGTTGGGACCGAGTGAATCCCCAGTGGAGTACAAGGGCAGTACGTGGAAAGTCAACAGGGCTTTCAGGGCAGAAAATGTTCGACATGAGATGGCTTTGTAAGTAGGGTTAACAAGATATTGAAGAAATTCGACAAATACGTAAAAAAGATTAACTGAAGAGAGAATAGGGTCCATTAAGGATCAGTCAGACTGTCTATGGGTGGAACCACAGGAGATGGGTGAGATACTAAACAAGTATTCCCCTCAAGTTTTACAGTGTAGTAGACGACAAGAGCGAGAGAACTTGGAGAAATACTTCGTGACATCTTAAAAAATGGTTCTCTTTCAAGAAGTGTTGGACGTTTTAAAGCACATAAAGATTAAAAAAATACTCGGACCTGATCGGTTGACTCCGAGAATTTCGTGGAAAGCTTGGGAATTGATCTTTAAGTCTTTTGCTGATATATACGTCACGTCGATTGCCAGAGGTATGGTGCCAAAAGACTGAATGGCTGCTGTCATAGTCTAGATTAGAGTGGTGCTGATGAAGATCTTTTGCCCGATACGTCGATTTTCCTGCTTCTCGAATGCTGCCTGACCTGCTGTACTTTTCTAGCACCCCTCTAATGTCGACTCTGATCTCCAGCATCTGCAGTCCTCACTTTAACCTGGCTGCTAACATAGTGTCATTATTTAAGAAAGTAAGAAAAAACATGGAATTATAGACTGGTGAGCCTGAAATCAATGACAAAATTGTAGGAGAGGACTATGAGGGAAAGGCTATACATGTATCTGGAAGAGCCAGCAATGAAGACGGTTTGTCCATGGGAAATCGCGTTTCACTGATTGTTGATTTTTTTTAAGAAGTGATTAAGATGACTTTTGATGGCAGGGCAGTCGATATTGTCTTCATGGATATCAGTAAGACATCGACATGGTTCTGCATGCTAGACTGGTTAGCAAGTTTAGATTGCTTGAAATCCAGGATGAGCGAGCTATTTAGATACAAAATTTCATGAAGGTAGGAGACAGCACGTGCAGGTTTGTTCATTGAAATTGGAGACCAGTGTCCAATGGCGTGCCACAAGGATCAATAGTTCATACACTGCCATTTATTAATCGACTGGGACTATTTTAAAGTGTTGAGTCCTTGGGGTTACCTCTTAGAGTTTTATGACATCATAAGCGGCATAGATAAGGAAAGTTGTCAACATTTCTTTCCCAGTATGGGGAGGTAAAAAAAATTAGGCGACAAAATTTTGAGGAGACGGGGTGGGGGGATGATTTAAAAGTGGGAAATGAGGCACAACTTGTTTACACATATGGCGCTGTATGCGTAGAATGAGCAACCATAAGAGGGTGTGGAAGCAGGTAAAATTACACAATTTTAAAAGGCATTTCGATGTGTCCATGCATAGAAAGCTTTCAGACATATATGGGCAAAGTGCTGACAAATGGGACGAGATTAATTTCTGATATCCAGTCGACATGAACAACCTGGACCGAAGAGTTTTTATTTTCTGTGTTGTACATCTCTGAGACACTGTTCTCTCCTGAGTCTGTAACAAATGTACAGGAAGAGATCATTCAGCTTCAGAAATTTGTCAATCAGCTTGCTTGCTGAATTACTAAGAGTAAATAGTACAAAATTTAAAATACAAAAGCACAACATTTCGATTTTGAGGATGTGTTACAGAAGCAGCAGAAAGGTTTTCAGTCAACGGAAGCTGTGAGTAATGTGAAGAGAACAATTAGTTCATGAATTCCACTCGAAAGGATCAGCGGGTTAGCACAAAGCTGCTGGAGCCCGTTACTAGGAGAAACAGGAGAGCAAACAACTATTGGAGCATTTAACTCAAGAACAGGAGGAGGACATCTATTTTCACAAACCTGGGGCAGAGGAACAGGAGGCAGTCATTCACCAGCCCAAGACGAGGAGACAGGAGCAGGAGGCAGTCATTCAACGGCTCGAGACTGGGGCAAAGGAACAGAAGGGAGTCATTCAACTTCTCGACACGGAGACAAAGGACAGCAGGCAATCATTCACCTGCTCGAGACTAGTAAAAATGAACAAGAGACAGTCATTCAACTGCTCGATACTGGGACACCGGGCAGGAGGCTGACATTCATCTAAATGAGACTGGTACACAGGAACGGAAATCAGTCATTGAGTTGCACCAGACTTGGTTACAAGGACAGGATGCAGTCATTCAAACGTTTAGAGCGTGGGACACCCGGAAATCTCGAAGTCAGTGAGGCCCCAGGATACCGTCACACAGGAAGTGAAATCCAGGCAGTAGTTTAATGATGAATGATTGGCCCTAAAGGAGTATAGTGGAACAGACAGACCTTGCATATCAGGTGCATGGTTCTCTGAAAGTGGAGTCGCCGATACACAGGGCACTGAATAAGGCTTTTGGCACACTGGCCAACATCAGGGCATTTCGTATAGAAGTTGGGACGTTGTGTTACTGATACACAGGACGTTGGTATGGCCTCAGTTGTTCAGGAGAATTTTCGACTAATTGAGCCAAATCTAATAATAATTTATCTCAGGAACATTTTCACTCAGTTTGACAGAGGAATTGACTGCATGAAGCTGAGCTAGTTTCCTGCTGCTACCATATTGAACTCACCTCATTAACTGTCTACCCCACCCCACGGTGTTCTAAAATTCAATGCCAGCTGCATCTCCACCATTCATGCTGGAGGTAGTCACCATTACCCAGATGGCCATGGACTTTCCGTGGTTGCAGGCACCGGTTTCATCTTGAAAAGACCAATGAGCACACGGTTGAGCTTTCTCAGTTCAGAGCTGCCCTGCATAGTTTACCACGAGAATGGTAGATAAGGAGCAATTACGCCACAGTTTGTCGACAGGGGTGTGGAAGGCTTGTGGATGAGCTACTACAGAGGGAACAATTCGCTTACGGGGGTGGGGGGAGTCGGGGAAAACTACCTGACCTACCAGATCCATGGTCTGAGCTCACAACGCAGCTCAGTACAATATCTGCGCTCTGAATAGATGTCCAGCAATACACGACAAATGTCAATAAATTTCCCCACTCTGTCAGGATAATTGCCACTATATTCGCTCTGCTCTCTCAAACTCACAGCATATCTGTCATCGCGCTTAACCCCTAACAAGACTCATGCTCACTGTTTCAGGCAGAACCACTCTCACTGCTGCAGGCAGGCCGTTCCCTCTATCTGTTAGAGAATGTTGTGAAGAGAGCTGATGAAGGAATGCCCCAAATAATATTGCAAATAATTCCCAGTTTTAGGAAAGCGGCAGTGCCCCAGTGTGTAAACATAAGAGGGAGGAGTAGATTTGTATGTTTTTAACATCATTTGCAATTTAAATCCATCGTGAGTCCATACAGCCATTCAACCATTCAGTGGTTTAGCATTTAATTCGATAACGGCTGATCTGTATGTTTTCTCAGCTCCATGTTACGGGAACTTTCATTCGTTCAACCCCCTATGCTCCTGTCACTGACGAGACGACACTCAGGCACTTTTACCCAGGTTTTCATCGAGGATGTGTTCGGAAGGCATTTCCCAAGAGGACTGACTCTCCAATGTAGTCGATCAGGTTTATGCTTTCATGTAATAGTAAACATGCTTTACACAGATCAATCAAAAATCTAAACGTATTTTAAGATTTTCGATATCCAATCACAGTTAGTAATAGTCTCCCACTCAGTTGGCTTGACGGCTGGTTTGTGCTGTAGAGACAGGTCAACTTCACAGATTTAATTCCCCACACTGACTGAGGTTATCATTAAGAGGGCGCTTTCTCAAACTTATCCCTTCCCCGAAATGCGCTGATCCTTAATTTAAACGACCATTTGTGGTTTCTCTAATGACAGTCCTTTGGGAAACTCTATCAATGTTAACATTTTAATTTTTAAAATGTTTTTATTGAGAAAGAGATTCATTAATGTTATAATAAGCCAATAACAATACAACTCTAAAACTGTACAAATTGAGCAGCATTACACCAATGGGCACGTACATACAAATCAGCAAGGTAAATATAGTAATTGAATAGAAGAAAAACAAAAATAAATAAAAGTAAAAAATAAATAATGGATCTCAGCATAACGACACGACAGCTCTCATGATTCGAGGGCTTTACATAGTGTACATTCATACATTCGTAATTCTTCCTATCTATATATTAGATTCGTTATACAAGACCGTCATGGCCATACAAAAACCCTTATTAGAGTGGAAGATAAGCCTGTATCTATTTGTGCGAAAGTCCAAAGTGATATGCTCCATGACCAGCTTACGCCAACCTTACAGATCAGAGGCGTTTTCAGACACCCAACTCAACATAATTTTTTTTTCTCTACCACAGAAAGTAATGATGCTATATTTTCTTCTCCTCGTGCACATCTGCAGAATGTACGCTGGACAGGCACTGGAGAAGACAAACCGGGTCCTTCTCCAATTCGGCAAGGCCACAGGCAATCAAGAAGAGTGTCTGTAGTCATTCTGCATTTACAACATGTTGAATATAACGCCACTTTGAAATTTGAGAAACACCCTTGGCCAGATAGACTCGTTGAAGCATCTTCAACTGCATGACAATGGATTCTATTACAAATTAAAATCCATTTTGCATTTTCACAAATATCCTTTCAAGGTCTCCCAAGAGATGTGAAAACCAATTCTCTTTCTTTGACATCACAAATCCACACAGGCTCATCTGACATTCCAGTCTCCAAGTAATGATAAAGAGGATTGACTGACAGAGGGATCTAAGTATTACGCACGATCTTCTCTGTCACGGATCAGAATCCATTAATGGTGTTGCTCTTTTTTGAAGAAAATCCCAGATGTGCAAAAGAGAACGAGGTCTCCACGACGTAGTCCATACTCGCGAGTTATTTGATAAAAATACATCATTGTGTCACTGGCGAATGGCTCCCCTTAATGTTCCAGGTACACCATTTTCAGCAAGAGTACACTGTAAAAACATTTGAAATCCAGAGAGGAAGAACTCCAACAACAAACCGCCGAGCATCAATGAAAAAAAAATTATAGAGCCAAAAACTAGACAAACTAAACTTATTAAAATTAACATACTCTCAAAACTTTCCAAAATTACTTGCATACAAATCCACAAAATGAAATGCATCTAGCCCCTGCGCACTGGGGGCACTCACATACCCCAAAACCTCATCTTCTACCTGGCTACCAATGTGCCATCCCGGGCAATTAATCACAAAAAAGGGCTTAGTCAGACCATAAGGGAATTTAGTCATCATAGCCACATTGATAATTACCACCAGCTTCTGCCACAGCCAGAGGAAGATAAAAACATACACGGTCCACATTCCCGAAGATGATATAACACTAGTTAATAACAGAAACATCCAGCAAACATTCTTTCAGAACGAAAAACATGATTATCTGTATTTTGAAATCATCCAGCACACTTTAAAGTGTCCACAAATGTTTTGATTTCACTGGAGAGTCAAGTAAGTTCGAGAATCTATTGAAAGTCATATAGAGCTCTGCTCGGTATCTGAAGGAATACTGAATCCCAAGTTCGCTTATTTCTCTTGATAACATCGATAAACTTCCTTTTTGATTTACCGCCACAGAAAATTCCTGAAAGAACATAATCCTGAAGCTCTCGTGAAGTCAACCCGTTCGCAACTTCCACTGGATTTTGAAAGCTTCCGTATCTCTCTGTTTTCGGTAACTACGTAATCACACAAGGGCAAGGCGAAGGCGCTGATCCGAGCTTGCCTGCGGGCCGTAGCCCGACTGGCTGCCTCAATCTTCATCCGATCCGTTTCAGCATCTCAGAAAAGGAATCGTGACAGCCATTTCGCAAACAAAATCTCACTGGCTGACAGCCTTCCATTCAGTCGAGCAGACCGATGATGAGAAAATTATTCATGCTGCCCCTGTGGCCAAGGTCAAGTTATTCTGTGAAGTAACGGGCCTGTTTTTCAAGGATTTTGGATCCACTCCTCAGAGGATTCAATTCTTCGTTTGCCTTCATCCATTCTGTTTCCAAGGCTTTCAGTTTGCTGCTCATGTTATTGGAGCATGGCTGAGAATTGGGTCTAGCCTACTGCTGAACATTTCTTCATTGACGGCTTCAATCATTTCACTCAAATTCGTGATGTCCACAATCTTGGCCGGTAAGAAATCGATCCATCGAAAGAGCAGAGGCGATTGCCGCTGCAGCTTTAGATACACCCGATGCTTTTCACGGGTGTCCCGGGCGTTGGGATTTCCTTCATCCTTTCCCGTATTTTGTCATTTCCACTGAACAAGGTTAAATCCGGAAAGATTATTTCGATCTTTCAGTCTTGAAATTTGAAGAGAATGGCTTAGGTGGAGTGGGTTAGAGCACCACTTAGCCTGTGCTTTGATGCAGAGTCCATTCAAGCAGGCTTTTCAGATTGTGGTTGCCTTGGATCACACACACCCCCACCCAAAAAAAAACTATTTATATCATCAGTTCGTTTTGCACTACATTCCTCGATGATGTGCAGCCGTGTCATTTTGTGCCAATGTCAGCATATTCTCCCACACTGCACGTTTATGTCTACTCCCGGATAATTCTTGATTTCTTTGTGATTAATGAATCTTGACTCAAAAATATTCAATCCCTCTGCCTCCCAGACTCTGGGGGGAAGACCGTTCGAAAGGACCGCAACACTTTCACTTACACTTTGGTGTGTGAAGTTATTCTTTGTTGTTTGTCCTGGCCTGAGAAAGTATATAGTTACATTGAAAGCAGTTCAGAGATATTTAAATTCATGTATTCATGCGAAGAATGGTTTATATTATGGAGGCTTTAAAAGGCTATTCTTGTCATGAGAGGTAATCTTATTCAAACATACAAGACCTTGAGGAGAGTGGATCAGGTAGATATCCACGGGGTGTTTGTTTAATCAAAATCTATTGTCCTTCTTACAGAACCACGACAGTGTGGAAGCGGGACAGTCCGGCCGATTGAGTTCACATGGACCCAACAAACAGCATCTCACCCAGAGCTGCTCCTCGAACCTGTACTTGTAACCCTACATTTTCCTTGAGTAACCCACCTTAAATACACATCCCTGGGAACTATGGGTAATTTATCATGGCCAATTCACTCTAATATGCATGTCTTTTGACTGCAGAAGGAAACTGGACCATTTGAACAAAAACTCCACAGACATTGGTAGAATTTGCAAACTTCACATAGCGGGTTGCCCGATGTTAGAAATGAACCCAACTCCTTTGTGGTGTGAGGCAGCAATGCTGACCACAGATCCACAATGCTCCTCCGTTAGGTCCTAACATATATTTGTCGTTGACTATAAAAACCTGCCTGATTGTTCCTTTCACTGAACCTGACCCAGTCTGAGTCCTTTTTCATTGACCATGTCATCAAACTGGTTACATTTAGAATCTTTTGTGATCAGTGGAGGAGTTGAATTTGAAAATAAAACAGTGACACTCTCAGTCAGAACAGAACAGAGAAGAAATTTACAAATTGGGAATTTAGACAGTTGGTCATTCACCTTCCCAGAAAATTGTGTTGGTTGGGTCTTTAAATTCTATCGAAGCTGAGTTCATTTGTTTTTTGATAGACAGGTGATTGATGGGCAATGAACTATTGACGGAATAGTGCATCTGGGTGCACAAAGAGATTAGCCATGACGGTATTTACTGGTGGATTCTTACCAAAGGATAGAGTTTGGTGCCCCTCAATCCTATGTTGTCAGGTTCCATTTAGCCCTAAAAACCTGCTACACAGGATTTAGGTCGACGAGACGTCACTGATTAGATATTGTTTGGAAAATGCACTTAGAAAATCCAGGCTGATTCAGGATGTTACTCCCCACCACCAGCAATGCCTCTCCCAGGCCAACCCTCTCTCTAAACTCTGCTCCAGATTTGAGCCATGCTGCAAAACTATATTCGCTGTGAATACAGCCACCATGCCCCAACAAGTGTGAATTCAATCAAACCCTCTGCTGTGTCGGAATGTAACATTACACAATGTTACAGGAAAATAACCAGTTACTTTCAAAAAACAGAAGATAGGAACATGACAAATAGGAACTGGAGAAGGCTATTCGGTCCCTCAACCTTTGCCCTGTCATTTAATAAGAGCATCACTGATTGGCTCCCTGTCTCAACTCCACTTTCTTATACAATCGTCATATCCCTCCACAAGTCACAGAGCTCGGGAATTCTATGCATTCACCACCTTCTGAGAGAAGACTTTACTTCGCATCTCGGTTCGAAATCGATGCCCTTATTCTGTATCTATGTCCCTGGGTTCGATGTTCTGCCTAGGAGTGGAAACACCTTCTCAAAATGTACTTCATACAGCCCCCATTACTTCTTGTATTTTTAGCAAAATCTTGACTCATTCATTTAAAACACAATGAATATACACCTCACCATTTTCGAGTTTCGCGACGATTCACCGCTTTCATTCCAGTCTAATAAAACAACCGTGGTATTTGTTGCATCAGCATGCAAACATTATGTTGCATACACAGAAAAACGCCAATCCCTTTGTTCTGCACATTTTGTGAAAGCTCTTCCCTTTAAATAACAGTTTGACTTTTTGTTCTTAGTGTCATGCACAAACTTGGACACGTGTTCAACTCAGTTCTCTTCTTCAGGCTATCAGTATAGATTGTAAATAGCTGATGCCATCGGACTGATATTTGTGGTAATCCAGGAGATACGTTTCTTCACTTTCTACGTGTTAAGCAATCGTCATACCATGCAAATATATTATCCGTCAATCCATGAGCTTTTGTCTTGTGTAAGATCCTGTACTTTGTTATGCCTTGTGGAAAATCTCTGGAAAGCCTCGGGTCTACTCGTTCCCCTTCACCAAATGCGCTTGTCACATACTCAAAATACACCACAAACTACTATGCATGATTTTACAGAGCAAAGCATACCTTCGTTTTCACAAACAACGTTGATTCTACATGAACGTTTTCGAAATACCCTGAAATTCTTTCCTTAAGAAAAGATTCCAGCAAATACCGAGCAATAATTCTCAGGTTCAGTGGTTCCTGCTTCCTGTCTCGTTTCTTTCTTGAAAACAGGGGCCACATCCCAGTTTTGCCAGTTTTTCTGGAACACTCCTGCAATCCAGAGACATGTAGAATATTTCACACAGTTCCACCATTCACTCTCTGAACACTTTTCTTAAAAGCAACTATGAATTACTGATGGTCTGTCTACCATGATCGTTTTATTAGAAAAAAGTTATTCCTTTTGTTAAAGACAGTTCAAGAACATTCCTCCTATTATCATTCAGTTTATATCATTGAATTATTTACGGATCCTTCCCCTGTGAGGAATGATGTAATGTTCTGGTGCAAATTACCTGCCTTTTCCCTGCAGCCAGTTCCCGAGTCACACCCTCCAAATGGTCAACATACTTTCCTGACGTTTGTTATATGTCCAGAAAGCTCATGTTACTTGTGTTAATACTTGAATATTACGTTCTTCCTTTTTGCTTCACTTTATCTATTCATACAGTCACACAGCGCAGAAATAGACCTTTGACCCAATTTGTCAATGCTGACCATCCGAGGAAAAGGCCTACCTAAATCTCTGTTCATCTGATATGTCTCAATGAAGTCATTTCTCAACCTTCTTCACTCTAACGAGAACAGCCTCAAGTTCCTTAGGTTTCCACGTAAGTATTTCCCTCCCTACAAGGCAACGTTCTATTAAATCTCATCTTAACCCTTGCCAATGCTTCCATTTCCTTCTTATTGTGCATGGAATTGAGGGTGGTTTGCCGGTTTGGATTAGAAATTATCGAGCTGAAAGAAGCCATTAGAAGATAGCCTACCATATCCTTCGGCACTATCCACAACTCTATCGACCTTCGTGTCATCTGCAAATATACTAACCTATCCTTCCACACCCATATCAAGGACACTTATAAAAATGACAAAAAGCCGTGGCCCTTGACCAGATGCCTGTTTTACACTACCACTAACTGAACTCCATGATGAACATTTTCCATCAACTATCTGGCTTCTTTCAGCAAGCCAATTCCAGATCCAATGTATCAAATCGCGCTCAATGCCATGCCTCCGTACGACCTACTGTGCAGAACCTTAAGAAATGCCTTACTGAAATGAATATACATCATCCACCCGTTTTACCCTCATCCACCTGTTTGTTCACCTTTTCGAAGAGCTCAATACTGTTTGTGAGGCACGACTTACCTTTCAAAAAACCGGCTTGACTGTCCCTACTTAACTTATGCCTTTCTAGATGATTATAAATTCTGTCTTTTCAATTCTTTTCCAACACTTTATCCACAATTAAAGTAAGGCTCAGTGGTGCATGATCCCGAGGGTTGTCTCTACTCCACTTCTTGAACAAGGAAACAACATTTGCTTTCTGGCACTATTCCTGTAGACAATGATGGCATAAAGATCAAAGCCAAAGGCTCACCAATTTCCTCTCTTGGTTCTCAGAGATCCCTATGATAAATCCCATTCTTTCCAGGGGACTTACCTATTTTCACACTTGCCAGAATGGCCAGCACCTACATTTTGTGAAACTTAAACCCATCTCGTCCAGTAGACTGTATCTCAGTGTTCGCCTCGAAACCAATGTGTTTTTCCAGTGTGAATACTGATGAAAAATATTCGCTTAGTGCTGACTATAACTCCTCTGACTCCCCGCACAGCTTCCTGGTACTTTCCTCGATTAGTCCTCCTCTTACTCTAGTCATTAATTTGCTCCTGATGTACCAGGGAAAAGTCTAAGGATTTTCCTTGATCCTATCCGCCAATTACGTCTCATGTCCCTTCCTGTCGCTTTAGGTATTTACTGGCTAACATGTAGCTCTCAAGCACCCTAACTGAGCCTTCACGTCTCATCCTAACATAGGCCTTCTTCTTTGTCTGGACAAGAGCTTCAACTTCTTTCGTAATCCACGGCTCCCTCGCTGGGCAACTTCCTCCCTGCCTGACAGGTACATACTTATCAAGGAAACGCAGGAACGTTCCCTTGAATAATGTCCACATATCAATCGTGCCCCTCCCCTGCAGTTACCTTCAACATCCTAACTCTTGCCGAATCACATAATAATTGACTTAGCCCAATATCGTAAAAATCTTGCCCTGCGGTATTTAAATATCCTTTTCCATCGCGAAAGTATACATAACCGAGTTGTGATCATTATCATCAAAGTGCTTACCTATGTCCAAATCTGAAACATTGCCGGGTTCACTATCGTGTACCAAATCCAATCTGGCCTCGCCTCTTTTAGCCCTGTCTCCATACTGTGTCATGAAACCCTCCTGCACACACTGGATAAAAACCTGACACATCTAAACTACTTGGAATATAGTATTCCCACTCAATATCTGGAATGTTAAAGACGCCTATAACAACTACCTTTTCACTCCCGCTTCTATCAAGAATCATCTTTGATATCCTCTCCTCGATATCTCTGGAAATATTCGGAAGCCTGGAGATACCTCCCAACAGGGTTGCCTCTCTTTTCCTGTTTCTAACCTCAGCTTATCATACCTCAGTAGACGAGTCCTCAAACGATTATCCGTATTTCACAGGAACCATTCAGGCTGCAATTCTGCCCCCCACTCTGAACACTTTTCCATTTTCCCTGTGTCACTTCCCAGGCAGTTGCAGTAGCTGTAACACTTGCTCAAACACCTCTTCCTTCCTCACTGTCCAAGGCCCCAAACGCACACTCCAGATCAAACAGCATTTCACTTCTACTGTTTCAATCTTTTCTTCTGTCATTTTTGCTCACAATGAAATCTTCTTTACATTGGGGAAACTAAATGGAGACTGCTTTGAGGAATACTTTAACACTGTTTGTAGGAATAAAACTTGACCTTCGCAGTGCTACTCATTTCATTAACCTACCTTGCTCTCATGCAAACATTTCGGTCCTGGGCTGCTGCAATGATCCACTGAAGCACAACCCAAGCTGGAGGAACAACTGACTTTGCACTTTGGTATGTTAAAGCCTGTAGGAGTTAATATTTAATTCAAAGCTTTAAAACCATGACCTCGTTATGACCATTCCCCATTTAACATACATTCTCCCTCTTGGCCTCCCTATTACCTTGTCCTTGTCTTGTTTATCTTACACACAATAAAGATAATCTATTTACCACATTCACCATTGAATTTACACACCTTTTATGCCTGTTTCACTTTCATGACAACTAAAAGCCAGTTACTCTGTGGCGTCATCCCTCCACATCAGCTGCTTCCCATCACCCCTCCTCCTCCTCTGTGAAGATATTAGAAAGCCAAATTTACAATCCTTTTTAGGTCTGAAGAACGGTTACGGTGGACTTGAAACGTTATCTATGTTTCTCTGTCTCCAAATATGCTGCTCGACCATCTGTGTTTCTCCAGAAATTGCTGCTTTTGAACAACTTCCAAAGACGTGCGTGAAAGCGGCTCAAAAGCCTTGACAAACATGCACAGCCATACAACAGGAAGTGAACGATAATGCAAGGTGTTCAAATTCTTTTGAACTGAAATGAATAAGGCTGGTTTCATTGACACTACCCAGCGCTTAATCATGGTCAGTGAGAGAAACAGAGGGAAACACATCTCATCAAACATAGAATGTGACACTATTGGAAAGAAAAGTTTCAGATGAATGTGTTAAAATGTTTTGAGCAACGTGACAACTTAGAGTCGTGACAATACGAACAGACCCTCAAATGATTCAGAAAATCTAAATGGAAATGTTACCATTCAGAGATCAGAGTAGGTAGCTACCACATTTGATTGCTTACATTACTAACAGCGGAACTAACTTCTGATCGAGAGGGTGCATTGATTCCAAATCAAATAGATCAGATCGAAGCTCTGCAGTCCTTCCACATCCAGCCAGAAATGGAATTCAACTTTGAAACATCTTACTCGAGAAGAGGGTTCAACAAATATTATTTTGAACAGAAAGGTGTTCAACGGAGTAGGGCGTCCCTAAATTTCTCATCCTTTATTGTCCTGTGGGCAGTTAAGAGTCAAACGCATTCCCGTTGGTCTGGAGTCACATGTAGACCAGACGTGGTGCAGATGGAAGTTGCATTCCCTGAAGAACATGAGTGACCTCCATGGGTTTTACCAACAATGGATTCATGATCATGATTAGACTTTTAATTGCAAACGTTAATTGTATTTGAATTTCAAGACCTGCTGTGACCGTATTGGAAGTCATGTTTTCAGACCATTACTTGTGCCACTCGGCTATTGATTTGCCATTCCCCTAAAGAATGGAACAGGTCGTCGCTACGGTATAAAAACAAGGATGCAGTGTCTGCACCATCCTCTGACAGAAGTGTTGCGTGCATGATGGCAACATAATCTCAGATGCCAGTTTTCAAACAATTCGAATCGCTGCACATCATGAAACAGCTGAACACAGTCGGTACGCCAAAGGCAATGGACCCTGACATTATTCCTGTAATAGATCAGAATACTTCTGCTTGACAACATGCCGTGTTTGTGGGGAAGCGGTTTCATTCCAGCTTCAACTCTGACATTTCACTGGCAATGTGAAAATTACTCGACTAAGACAAGTCTTCTAAGAGGAGAACTATTAGAATCTGACCAATTACCACTCCCTCACTCTCATCACGAGAGTCAAACTAGTGAGAGTTCTTTTTCACAGAGCTTTGAAACAATACTGAAGTAAACAGCTCAGTGTGGTTTACAATTGGTCCCCACGTGGAGATGGCGCTTTTGTAGAACTACCACTGAATTACTCATCCAGACCACGCTCATGCTCTGGCAACTGATAGAATTAAAATAAAGTAATAAAATATCGAGATCTAAAATCTCGTGTCAGTGAAAATGTCCTTAATGTCAATGTCAATTGTAAACACCAACTTGCTTCCACAATGCACTTTCAGAAAGCAAAACTCTTTTGCTTTCCTGGTCTGGCCTCAAAATGCTTCCAGACACATAGTCATGTGAGAAAAATTCAATGTTCACTGAATCAGACAAGCAAGACACTCAACTGTATCAAAGTGCTCCGAGGTCTCAATTGACAAAACTGGTCAGAACACTAGTTACTAACCTCAGTGTCGGAACAGGAAATGGGAAACACAGTCATGTCGACTTTACAGAGACCTCCTAACAAATACCTGTGAGTTGGTGACCACTCTGGAATAGCTTTCTGACAGACTGCACATAAACATCGGGAAAGGAATAGGTCAATTTAACACATTGAGGCCTCACCATTCTCATCCATAGCCGAACATCACCCCAATGCAATTTGATCCACACGATGCACATATCCCTTAATATGACTGACCTTTGGAAAATGCAATACAGGAACTGCAGTAGGTCCTTTGGTCCGTCTACCTTTCTACCTATTTTAAGATATTCATAACTGATCGTTTATTTCCACACCGTACTCATGTCTCTCTAATTCCTTCATGTCTAGAAATCCTTATTTATATGCAGTGGCCGTTTAAACATTCTGCCCATCATGATGTCCATAAGATAGTTGAAATCTCCTTCTACAATAATGTTCCAAGTTGCAAGATAACTTAATTTGGCAAATGCAATTACCAGGATTTTAAGAGGGTGCGCTGGGGGGCAATAAACATTCAATATACTATATTATTTCCCATAGTACAAGGCTTTAGGGATTATGATCCTCCCGTGAGTGTCCAATACAATCTAATAATTTAAATGGAAGATTCTTCCTGTCCAGTATAGCTTCTCCCCTGCTCCTAATATTAAAAGACGAGAAATAAATCCGATAAACCCGCCCTGCTGTAACGTCAAATGTTCCTTGTCATCAAGGTGCATCTCCTGCAATAGGACAACATTCACCCTCTCCTTTTGAAGACTAGAAGGCATATTTTCCCTCTTGACTGGCAGATGGCTCCCCTTAATGTTCCAGATAAACATTTAAGCACATCATTATCTATAACACATTGTAGCAACATTTCAACTCTCGAGTTTCACATCGAATTAAACATCGCTGATCATTAATGAAAAAAGACTCATAGAGCCTAATAACTGTACAAACTAAAACTACTACACATAACCAGCTCTCAAAACTTTCCAAAGGTTAACACATAAAAAAAACGAAGAACGAAACAAATACCAAAGTGCCAATGACACTTGATAGGGTAATTTACCGCCAAACCAGCCCTGCCCACCGGGGACGGTTACATATCACAAAACTTTATCTTCTGCCCGTTACCAATATGGCATCCAGGGCAATTAACAACAAAAATTCGGCTTGAACTGCCGGTGGGCACTTAGCAAAGAAAGAGAAAATGAGTAGTAATATTAATGAAGAAAATAAAATTGAGTACTCTACCCATCCCCGACTATAACTTAGCACTGGTTACTACCAGAAAAATCCAACAAAATTTCTTTAAGAGAGAAACATGATTGTCTAAACATCCAGCTTACTTTAAAATATCCAGAAAGTGTTCGCTTTCTCTGGAGAGTCAGACAGGTTCACGGATCCATTCAAAGCAATACAGAGGTATTGCTGGGAACCATAAGAAATACTGAATCCCGAAATCCCTTACCCTTCTCTTAATATCATCAAAATATTTTCTTTCTTGAATCGCCGCTGCTGAAATGTCCTGAAAGATCATAATCCTGTAGCTCTCGTGAATTAAAGCCATTGATCTTTCCCCTGGGTTCAGGAAGTTTCCATCAGTCTTTGTTTGTCCCCATAACTATGTAATCGCTCAAGGACAGGGCGAAGGCGTTTGTCTGAGTCTGACCTCCGCGCCATAACCCGATGAACTGTCTCACTCTTCACCCGTCCCTCCTCAGTTTCGAAGTGAAGGAATCGCGGCAGCCAGTTCTCAAAAATACTCACTGGCGGAACACCTGCCGTCTGGTCCAGCAGACCAATGACGTGAACATTCTTCATCCTGCCCCTGTTCTCAAGGTCGTGATCTTGTTCAGTTAAGGTGCAGACCTGTTTTTCAAGGGCGAGCATCCGCTCCTTGGAGAAATCAGTTGTAGTCTCTGCCACTGCAGATCGGCACTCAAACTCATCCGTTCTGTTTCCAAGGCTTTCAAGTCATGTTTTTGGAGCATGGCTGAAAACGGCTCTAGCCTACTGTTGAACCTTTCTTCAATTATGGCTTCAATCATTTCACTTAACTTGATGAACTCAGTGACCAAGGCCTGGTGAGTAACTGGGTCCAAGGAACGAGCAGAGTTGTTTGCAGCAGCGGTCTCAGGTATGCTCGATGCTTCTGACGGGTGCACCGTGTGTTGGGACTTACTCGGTCCTTTCCCGTGTTTTGTCATTTCCACTTTATAAAACGGGATTAGTAAAGATTCCATCGCTTTTTTAGTGTTGAATTTTAAGTGAATGGCGGGATGGAGTGGGTGAGAGCACCACTTTGCCTGTGCTATGATGCAGAGCCCAGCAAACAGACCTTCTGGATCGTGGCCATCTTGGATTCCCCTTCAACATTTTATCAATGTTATCATTTTGTTTTGCGTATTATTAATGGATGTTCTGGAGCTGTGTCATTGGGTACCATTGTCTACATTTTGCCCCACACAGCACATTCCTGTCAATCCCCGATAATCTTCGACTGTGTTGTTATTTATGAAACTTCTGTGCCTCAAAAATACTCAATATCTCTGCCTCCAATGCTCTGTGGGGAAGAGATTTACAAAAACTTATAATGCTGAGGAATCAAAACTAAACCTCAAGAACTGAGTTTGCGATTAGTTTTTCTTTGTCTCCTTATCTGAGAAAGGATATAATTATATTGGAAGCAGTTCGGAGATGTTTCACTTCAAGTATTTCAGGGATGAGGGCCTTATATTATGGAGGCTTTAATTGGTTATTCATGGCACGAGAGGTGATCTTATTGAAACATACAAGACCTAGAGGAGAGTGGATCAGATAGATACGCACTGAGTACTGTTCAAATTTCTTGTAATTTTTATAGAATCTCTGCAGTGTGGAAGCAGGATATCCATTCCATCAAGTCCACACTGACCCTCCGAACAGCATCTCCCCGGACCTGCCCCCCTTTCCCTATCCATGTAACCCTGCATTCCCATGACTAACCTATCTCACCTACACATCCCTGGGCACCATGGGCAATTTTTTAGTATGGCCAATCCACTCTAAGATGCATATCTTTGGACTGTGGGAGAAAATTGGAGCATTGCGAGGATACCTACACAGATATCTGCATATTGAATGCTCAAACTCCACACAGAGCATCGCCCGAGGTTGGAATTGAACCCAGCTCCTTGGTGATGGGAGGTAGCAGTGCTAATCACAGATTCAGCATTCACATCCGTTAGTTCTATTAGTTACTTGTGGCTGACGAAATAAATCTGCCTGACTTGTTCCTATCACTGAACCTGATCCAGTCTGAGACCTTTATCATCGGCCATATCACTAATGTGGTAGCATTTGAAATTTGGTGCGAGCAGGAGAGGAGTTGGACTAGAAAAGGAAACAGTGACGCCCCCCATCCTCAGTCATAGCAAGAATTAGGAGAAATTCACTAAGTGGGAATTCATTCAAGTGCGAATTCTCTTTTCCAGAAGTTTGGGATGGCTGAATCTTTATATTATATTGAGGCTGACTTCGTCTGATTTTCCATGACAGGTGAATCAGGGATAATGGTGCAAGGAGAGAAAAGTGCAGCTGGGACCACAATGAGATGAACCATGACCTCATTTACTGGTGGAGGAGTGTCAAATGGCAGAATGGCCCTTTTGTGTCCCTCAGCCATGTGTTCTGATGTTCCATTGAGCCCTTCCGACCTGCTACATGGTGGCAGATCCAGGCAACTCTGACGGTTTGGTGTAGTTTGGGAAATGTATTTGAAAAATCCTGGCTGGATCAGGAAGTGAACCCCCATTCCCAATCCCTGTTCCCAGGCTTCCCCTCTCTGTAACTTCTGCTCCAGATGTGTGTCATGTTACGGACCCAGATACGCTGGGAATACAGCCCCCATACATCACCCAGGGTTAACTCAAACAAATCCTCTGTTCTCCCTGAATGCAGCATTGTGCAACACAACTTCCAGAAAAATAATCAGTTACCTTCCAAAAGCAAAACATGTGAAATGAATAAATAGGAACAGGAGTAGGCCTTTCCACCCCTCAAGCTAGCCCTGTCCTTTAATAAGAACATGGCTAATCTACTCCAGGGCTCAACTCCACTTTCTTGCCGACTCCGTGTATCCCACCATACCTCTCTGGGTTAGGGAATTCTAGACATTCACTACCTTCCGAGAGAAGGCATCACTCTGTGTCTCAGATTGAAATCGATGTTACATATTCGGTATCTATATCCTCGAGTTTTAGAATCCACCCAGGAGTGGAAACAACTGTCAATATCGACCTTCTCAAGCCCCTTCTGTGTCTTGTATTTTTCAGCAGTATCACTCCTCATCCATTTAAACTCCAATGAATAATAGCCTCACTATTTTAGAGGTTCTCAATAACTCATTCCTTTCGGCCCAGGAAGCCGTCTAATGAACCAACCTAGTTACTTGCTGCGTCAGCATGCTGGCTTTATGTTTCATACACAGGAACACTCCAATTCCTTTGTACTGCTCCTTTTCTGGAAGTCCTCTTCATTAAATAACAGTCTGACTTCTGATTCTCAGAGTCATTCACAACCTCAGATGTGTATTGCACTCAGCTCCCGCCATGAGGCTATCAGTATAGATTGTGAACAACTGATGTCATTGGACAGATATTTGTGTACTCCAGCAGATATCCCTTGATCATGAAGATCCATTAATCCTGACTCCCCGTTTTCTATGTGTTAACCAATCATCATCCCATGTTGCTACATTATCCGTCATCCTACGAACTTCTGTCTTCTGTAAGAACTTTTATTTTAATACCTTGTGGAAAATATCTGGAAAGCCTGGTGTCTACCAGATCCCCTTTATCAAGTCCGCTTGTTACATTCTCAGGCATCTCCAGAAATACTTTGCATGATTTTACAGGGCAAAATATATTTTCCCTTTCACAAAACCACACTGACTCTGCGTGAAGCTTTTATAAATGTCCGTGCTGGCCAAGTTTTCCAAATTAAGCTCGTCCCACCTGCTTTCATTTGATCCATATGCCTCGAAATGTTTCCCATTCATATGTTTGTCCAAATAAGTTTGAAATGTTGTAGCTGTACACGCATCTACCACTCTTCCTCTGGCAGCTCATTCCATACTCAAACCACTCTCTGTGTAAAATTGTTGCTCCTTCGTTCCTTTTAAATATTCCCTCTTTAACCTTAAAACTATTCCCTCCATGCTTGAACTCCCCCATCCCGTGGAAAAGGCCTTGGCTATTCACCCTATCCATGCCTCTCATGATTTTATAATCTTCTATAAAATTCCATCTGATACTAAATTCAAGAACAAGCATTTAAGAATACGCACTACAAATTTGAAACTATATTAAACATGACAGTAAAGCCATACTCAGCCCAAATTACATACTGTTATTTATTTTTCTCCATATTACAATACTAAGGCAGTAAGAAACGTTTACTAGTGCCAATAAGAAGTCAAACACCTGAATTCTTTTGTCTAAAATTGGTGATGATCTTGACAGTGAAAACGTAGTTAAGGCCAGATCGATATAATGCTCCATATACAAAATTCTCCCTCCTGGCCTCCCGATGACCTTGTCTGATTGTATCGTCTTTATCTTGTACTCAACAAAGTGAATCTCTTTCCCCCAGCCACGTCTTAATTTACACCCATTTTATATCATCTTCTCGTTCATCAGTGCTAAAAGCCCGCTTCTTTTTGCCACACCCTCTTTCCCCTGTCACCCATCCCCCACCTCTGACAAGGGATTAAAAATCCCAGTTTCCGATCCTTTTCAATTCTGAAGAAGTGCCACACGGGGCTTGAAACTCTAACTCTGTTTATCTGTTCTGCAGATGCAGACAGACCTGCTGAGTTTCTCCAGAAATGAATAGGAACAGAACAAATAACTATGGATACTGCAAATAAAAATAGAAAAATTGCTGGAGAAACTGGGAGCTTTGTGGAGTGTCACTGGACCTGAAAGGTTCACTCTGCATTCAATCCAGAAGATGCTGCAACATCGTCTGAAGTTTCTTCAACAATTTCTGTTTTTGAACAACTTCCAAAGAAGTATATCAAAGATGCTCAAACATCCCATCCTGGAGCACCGTACACTGGGGACTGAACGATAATGCATGGTGACAAGGTCTTTGATTCTGAAACTGCATAAGACTGGCGTCAGTGACACTACAGATATCTTAATCATGGTCAGGGATAAAAACAGAGGGAAACGCATTCACTTTGAACACAGAAGATGGCATTACAGATGAAACATTGTTGAGTCGATGGCGCACCTCATCCTCATCATGATACCACAGAATCGCAGATGCCAGTTTTCAATCAATTCGATTCGCTGCACTTTACATGAAGAAATAGCTGAACACAATAGAAACGGCAAAGGCAATGGGCCCTGACACCAGTCCTGCAACAGGATTGAAGACTTGTGCTGCACAAAAGCCGTGTCCCTGAGGAAGCTGTTTCATTCCAGCTCCAACTCTAACATCTCCCTGACAATGTGGAAAATTACTCAACTATGTCCAATCTCCGAAGAGGGGAATAACTACAACCTGACCATTTACCACCCCAGTCAGTGCCATCACGACAGTCAAATTGGTGAGAGTTCTTTTTGACAGAGCTGCAAAGCAGCACAAAAATAACCTGCTCAGTGTGGTTTCTGATAGGTCCCCATGTGGAGATGGTGCTGTTGTGGAAATGTCACTGGATTACTAATCCAGACCAGACTAATGCTCTGGCAGCTGGTGGAAGTTAAAATTAATAAAATATCGAGACCTAAAATTTGGTGCCAGTAATAGTGATCTTTTGCCCAATGTTGATTGTAAACATTGATCTCCTTGACTAATCCACTTTCAGGAAGTGAATCTCCCTGCTTTCCTGGTCTGGTCTAAAAGTGACTACAGACACACAGACATGTGATAAATTTTTCAATGGTCTCTGAATCGGCCAAGCCAGACACTCTATTGTACCAAACTGCTCCAACGTCTTAAAGGATATAACCGGACAGAACACCCGGCCCCAGTCTCAGTATCGGAAAAGGGAACGGGAAACACAGTCCTGTTGACCCTGAAGAGGCCGCCTTCCTATCAGCTGAGCGCTTATGATAACTTTTACAGAGCTTTCCCACAGACTGCACAGAAACGTCGGGAAAGGAGGAGGTGATTCAACACATTGAGCTTTCCCCATGCTAATTCATGGCCGAATGTCTTCTCAATGCAGTTTTTCCCATACAGTATTCATTTCTGTGAATATGTTTAAACATTGTGATTTATAAAATAGGAACTGCTGTAATCCCTTCGGTCCATCAATTTTGTTCCTCCATTCAATATACAGGCAGTTCTCTGATAACACGTATTCATTAAATGCGATATTGCTGTGGTACCTTTTTTAGGGCACTCCAGTCTGGGGAATTATCATCCCTGTTTCCAATTTGTCTCGCCCTGTCAGAGTTTTACGTATTTCAATGAGATCTCCACTCATTTTCCTAAAGCCCATGGAATACAGGCTCAGTCGCCTCAAATGCTGCTCCCACAACAAGCCTGTCATCCAGAGATCAGTCTGGTCATCCTTCACTGCACTCCCTCAATGTCAGGTTTGTCCTTTGTAAGGTAAGGAGACCAAAACTGCACACAATACTGCGCGATGTTCGAGATGGGGTCCCACAAAGGCCCTGTACAGCTGCAGTAAATGATCCTTACCCCTGTATTCAAATCTCCCTGAAATGAAGGTCAATGCACCATTTACCTTCCTAACTACTTACAGCTCCTGCAATATAGCTTTCAGTGACTGGTGTACAGAGAGATCTAGATTCTTTTCGATGTTACAGTTCCCCACTTGTGGGTCTCTGTATACTGGTCAGCGTGCCAATGCCATTCTTAGTATTGACTTCTGGCTTCAGTACTCACTGCCCTACATGAACTCGGAGGGCTGCGCAGAAGTAAACAAAAGTGCAGCTTACGTTCCTTTATAGAGTAACATTTTTCAACCAATCCCTTTACAAATGATAGGCTGCCATTGTATGGTTCCCATCAACGTACACAACATCATATCTCTCCCACTGCTCTCCATCGGCCAGGTATTTGCCCAGTCGCTCCATTTGTCTCAGTCACCTTGGAGCTCCTCATCCACTCACAAGCTGACATCGTTTAGTGCTTTCAGCAGACTTGGGAATATTGCATTTGAGACCCTCATCCAAAGATATGATGTGTATTGGAATTAACTGGATCCCAAAACCTGATCCGTGTTATATCCTCCAAGCCTTCCATTCAAAAATCGTGGTTTTATTCCTACTCAGTGTTTTCTGCCAGCTGTCCCATTTGTGGGCGGTACGGTGGCACAGTGGTTAGCACTCACAGGCCTGAGACCCGGGTTCAATTCCCACCTCAGGCGACTGACTGTGTGGAGTTTGCACTTCTCCCCGTGTCTGTGTGGGTTTCCTCCGGTGCTCCGGTTTCCTCCCACAGTCCAAAGATGTGCGGGTCAGGTGAATTGGCCATGCTAAATTGCCTGTAGTGTTAGGTAAGGGGTAAATGTAGGGGTATGGGTGGGTTGCGCTTCGGCGGGTCGGTGTGGACTTGTTGGGCCGAAGGGCATGTTTCCACACTGTAAGTAATCTAATCTAATCAAATCTAAAACCATGAACATATATTAGCCCCAGTCCTATAGGAGCTGAAAATATGTTGCTGGTTAAAGCGCAGCAGGTCAGGCAGCATCCAAGGAACAGGAAAGTCGACGTTTCGGGTATAAGCCCGTCATCAGGCTTATTGAACATGTACTTGAACATGGAGTTGTATTGTGCATTGCGAAGTCTGACCAAACAGATGTACTTCCTATCAAAATGTCGGAAATAAATCACCAATAGAAGTATTAATTGCACTGTCGATGACTGTGTTTTATTTTCCTGTACATTCTGCAGAGGGCAGAAACTATTGTGGATAAATGGAAGTTAGCAAACGTGATCCAGGCACTATAGATGAATGGAAGGGATCCAAACAGCTACAAAGGGAAAAAAGACATAGCGTGGAGAACTGCTGACCAATTAGCTTGACATCTGTTGGGAAACTTTTGAAATCTATTACACAGGATGAGATTTTTGATATTTAGAAATTAACAGCAACAATGGAGAGAATCAGCATGCAAATTTTGAGAGAGAACTCATACTTGATAAACTTCGGAATTGTTTGAAATTGTTTCTTACAGCATAGATAATGGGGAAACAGTAGAAGTGACATATGTTGGATTGTCGGAAGGATTTCTATAAGAACTCAAATAATGAGTTCATAAATGCAATGAATGTGAAGGGTATTTGGAAGAATATATGCAAGTGGAAAGTTAAAGTCTGGTTCGCCTTCATTTAAGAGAATCAGAACATTGATGTAAAGACATGTTGAAGCAGTTTGACAGCGTGTTGGTGGGACTGTACCTGAAGTATTGTGCACAGTTTTGGTGACCGAATCTTAGGAAGAATATACTGACCACAGAGGATATGCAATGGGCATTTTCCAGATTCATCTCTCAGATGGTGAGATTGCCTAATGAGGAAACTCGGTCTGTGTTCTCTAGTGTTTCAAAGAATGAGAGGTGGGTCACAGTGAAAGTTAGAACATTCACACAAAACTTATGACAAGTTGGAAATGAACAGACTGCTTCCCTGGCTGTCTATCCCACATTCAAGGCAAATAATGACATGATCTGGGGCAGGACAATTAAGACTGCAATAAGGAGGAAATCCTTCACTTGGAAGGAACTAACTAACACAGGGGCTTGGAAACCTGCTGGCAGGGCAATATTGGGGAGAATACCCAGATAATCTACAAGTGTGTCAAGTGGAACAGAATATGGAGGGAACAGTTAGGACTCATTCATGACTTGCTAAGTTACACCCAAATCAACTTTAGTGGTAGGAGACAGGAGGTAGTGGTGGAAGACTGTTTGTGCGACAGGAGGCCAGTGTCCAATGGTGTACCCCAGAGATCAGTGTTGTGGCCCTTATTATTTGTGATTTGGAGGTGCTGGTGTTGGACTGAGGTGGACAATGCTAAACATCACATAACACCAGCTTACAGTCTAACACGTTTATTCAGAAGCACGAGCATTCTAAGCACTGCTTCTTCATCAAAATGCACAACCACCTGATGAAGAAGCAACACTTCGAATGCTCGTGCCTCTGAGTAAACATGTTCGACTATAAGCTGATGTTGTGTGATTTTTAACCTTATTACTTGTGGTATTCATAAATGATGCAGCTGTGAATATGGACGAGGGGTGGACGGGGTCATCAGAAAGTTTGTGTTTGATACAATGATTGTCCAGATGATTGACAGTTAGAAGGAAATTCTTATGTTTCAGGAAATTACAGAGGAAATGGTCAGATGGCTGGATCAATGGCAGATGGAACGGAATTCTGATAAATATGAGGTGATGCACTTTGGAAGAAGGAACCAGGCAGGGGAGTACTCAATGAATGGCAGCACACTAAGAACGTCAGAGTGTGCTTCTCCACACAACCCTGAATGTGACTGGACAAGTTAATGCACAATTTGAGAAAACATAGGCGCTGTTAACATAACCTTTATTCATCGAAGCATAGATTATAAGAGCTATGCAGAAGTTCGGTGAGGCCAAGATGGAATATTGTGCGTATTTCTGGGAACCACATTACAGGGAGGATGCGATTACACTGGAGGGGGTGCAGAGGAGATTCACCAGGATGTTCCCTTGGATGGAGCATATCAGCTATGGAGAGAGGGTGGATAAGCTCGGGTTGTTTAGTTCGGAGGAGAGAAGGATGAGGGGGCCGTGATTCAGAAGGGTAGGTTTACGAGGGACATAGACACATTGGATCGACAGCAGCTGTTCCTTTTAGTCAAAGGGCCAGAATTTTAAAGTGAAGGGTTTGAGGTTTCGTGAGGATTTGAGGACTGTTTTTCACCCAGAGTGTGTTGGGGTTTGGAATGCGCTTCTTGAGATGTGAGTTATTATGGTAACTTCTAAACCATTAGAAAATACACGGTTGTGCACTTGAAATGCCATAAGATTCTCGGCTACAGACCTTGTGTCAGAAAGTGGGAATGTAGACCATGCTGTATTCCTGATGGTACAGAGTCTGTACCTCTGGTTGTGGACAGTTAATCATTGTGTGGCTTAAGATAGGAATTGATGGTTTTCTGAAGAATATCTTATCAAAACTTATATGAGTGAACTTCTAATATCTTCTGAAAATATGTCAATGGCAAAAGTAAGAGAAAAATGTGAAACTTTCTTACAGTCTGTTACCAAATAATTGAGGACCGGGAAATAGCAGAACTATGGAACAAATATTTCAGTTATGCCTTTACAGAAGAAAACAAAGCAAAAAAGAAAATGTCCTAGCTATACGAGGGAACTTTAATCTGGTGAGAAAAAGGGAATAGAATGAAATTAGCAACGAACAGTTTTAGAGAAAGTATTGGATTGAAAATAATGAGCATATACAAAGTGAATAGAGATTTATGAAATGGGAATCACATTTAACAAAGTGGCTTTTAGCAAAATTATGGCGAAGGCATCAATGCAATACATAAAGTCATGAATTGACTTTATGTCTTTAGCTCCAGAAGTCCAATATGATCAGTTGGTATTACTGGGGGATTTTCTGGATGTTCGTACATGAAGGCAGATGCAAAGTAACTGGTTATTTCTCGAACATTCCCCTGTTCTCCACAATGACCTCTCCTCTCCCGATTACAAATTTCCACATTTGACCTTGCTTTTATATTGTTTCCTTTGAAATATCGATCGTAGATTGATGCAGTCTTTGTGTTCCTGTTTGTTAGCATGTATGTTCTCTTTTTGATTTCCTTTTCAGTTTCATGGCCTTCCTTTCTGGATCGTTAATTTCTGAGAATTCTCAGGTTTTCACAATAGCTGGAATTCTTCTGAAATCACTTCCTATGATTAAAATACTTTCTATATTGTTATGTTAGCCATCATTGAGTCACTTTCCCTTTCTTTGGTGTTTGTACCTGAAATAAATAGACGTATTTTTCAGACTTTGCAGTATTTCTAAAATCTCCTGGTCCTGACCAGATATATTCAGGAACACCGCAGGAGGATAGGAGGATAGAGAAGAAATTTGCGGGAGCACTGCTTGGCGCTTTTCCATCATTGCTGATCAACGAGTGACGTCCTGGATGGCTGGAGGATAGCGAATGCTGAGCCTGTATTCAAGAAAGGCTACAATGATAAACCTGGAAACTAAAGACCAGTAAACCCAAAATCTAGTGGGTAGGATACTTGAGAAGATTCGGATACATTATAGATACATGCATTTGAAAAGAAGAGGGTGTGATTCGAAGTAAGATTAGAATGGTGCTGGAAAAGCAGAGAAGGTCATTCGTGGAGCAGGAAAATCGATGTTTCGAGCAAAAGCCCTTCATCAAATTCAGCACAGGAGTTTGTATAAAAGAGATCATGACTCACAATTTTGTTGGAATTCTTTGATAAAGTGACCAGCAATGTTGAGGAGGTCCGGGTGGTATACGTAGTCTAGGTTGATTCCAGTAAGGCCTTTAGTAATATTCCACATGACACGCTGCTCTGGAAGGTTAGATCACGTGGAATTGAAGGAGAGCTGGCAAATTAGGTATAAAATTGCCTTGATGCTAGGAAGCAGAGGATAATATTGGAAAAATGCCGGTCCGAATGAAGGCATGTCACTAGTGGAATGCCTCATGCATTGGTGCTGGGACAACTGCATATTACATAAATCTATGATTTAGATGAGAATGTACAGGTTGGAAGATGACACTAAAATAAGCAGCATCATGGAGAGTGAGGTAGGTTATCAGAAATTTCAGAAATTACAGCAGTACTTTGATCCACTGGAGAAGTGGGCTGAGAAATGGTAAATGGAGTTTAATATAGATCAGTGTAAGGTTCTGCATTTTAGAAAGTCAAATCAAGGTTGGAGTTTCCTGGTGAATGGTTGGGTCCTAAGGAGTGTAGTGGAACAGAGGGACCTTGGAATTCAGGTGCGTGGTTCCCTGAAAGTTGAGTCAGAGGTAGACAGACAATGACGAAAGCTTTCGGCACACTGGCCTTAATCAGTGTATATCACTGAGTATCGACATCATGGAGTTACGTTGCCGTCAGAAAGGATTCTGGTGAGGCCATACTGGTAGCATAATGTTCAGTTTTGTTCAATTTGCTACAGAAAGAGTGTTATTAAATTGGAAAGACTGCTGAAGAAATTTACAAGGTTGTTACTGTCTCAATGGTATGAGTTATCGGGAGAGGTTGGACAAGCTAGGACTTTTTACTTTAGCGTGTATGAGGCTGAGGGGGATCTGACAGAAGTGTATAAGATCTCGACAGGCATGGACCGAGTGAATGCACTCAGTCTTTTTTCCAGGGTTGGGTAATCATGGACTAGAGGGCATCAGTGTAAGGTCAGAGGGGACAGAATAAAAGAGGAACAACTGTTTTACACACAGGCTGGTACACATATGGAATGTGCTGCCAGCGGAAGTGGTTGAGGCGGGAACATTAAAAACATTTAAAAAAGCATCTGGACAAAACATGGACAGGGAAGGATTAGAAGGATATGGAGCAATGGCAGGGAAATGGGTTTAGTGTGGATGGACATTTTGGTCAGAATAGACTGGGTTGAGCCGAAGAGCCTGTCTCCGTGCTGTCGGACTCTATGACTCAAACAACCATTGCTTGTCACTCACTGAATGTTATATTATACTTTCCTAATTCACTGAAACTAACTTGACCCTCGAGTCTCCAGTTTTCCATGATGTTTAAACAGAATGTTCAGTCATTCTATATTGTATACAGGCACCGTGTAAAGTGCACCTTATTGATGCCACTATTCCTTAAAAGCTGCTTCAGAGCAAGGTTATTATTAGCCCTCCCTGACCACACAACACCAAATCCTAAATAACCTGCTCTATAGTTTGCTTCACAACATACTCTTCAACATATCTCATATATACTGATGGAATTTATTTTTTACAACATGAGCAATCACTAAGTTAATGCAGTTTAGATGCAACTTGAGACCATCCAATAAGACCACTGTATTCACAATACTTGTATTTCTAATTTACAGAGCATATGATACTCAGATTTGTCGCAAGTGTTTTGGTTTAGAAATATAATGCACCAATATTTGCTTTTGCCTTGCTATTTGTATGCTCCACCTGAACTGATTCTGTGGAATCTGAGGGATACGTCTGTGTCGTTGATAGTGATACAAGACAAGACATTCAGGGAGGCTGAACTCGACGCTGAGATGATCTGAAGAAACATCCATCGATTCAGGACAAGCAACAATATCCTCCCCGCTCTGTCTGGATAAGTGTCACCGTATTCTCTCTATTCTCTCACACTCACTGTATATCTGTTATAGCACCGACCCCCGAACTAGGTTCATGCTCTATCTCCAAATACAGCTCAGGCACTACCTATGTGTACCGTACTGAGCTATCAGCCTCTGCTCTGCCACTTTCCTCTGCTGCCTGTCCCGAAGTCCACCTTGGAGGATGGTCACCCGAAGGTCCGAGGCTGAAAGTCCTGGACTACTGAAGTGTTCTCCAACTGGGAGGGAACCCACCTGTCTGTTGATTGTTGTGCGATGCCCATTCATCCGTTGTCGTAGCCTTTTCTCGGTTTCCCCAATGTGCCATGCCTCCGGGCATATCGGTTCATGTCACATTATAGGTGACCACCATAGCATTATACACACACACACACACACACACACAGATACTCCTGCACACACATACTCTCACATATACATGAACACATGGACACACTCACACAGACACGCACACAGACACCCACACACACCCTTACAGGCACAACCCCTCCCTACACATACACATGCACCCCCTCACAGACTTAAGACACTCCGTACTCACTACACACACACACATATACTTTCTCACACTCACAACACCCAACCCAGACAGACACACACGCACACACAGACAAAGACCCATAGGCACACATATATTTTGTGGGGTGAATTTGTACTGGTACAATGTACTTTGCTCAAAAACTGCATGCATTAATGTAGAACTCTGAGCTCAAAACTGCATGAATTTATGTGAAACTACGTTATCTCACTTTTTAGATTAGAATCAATCTAAACATTAGGGCATAGACAGAGGACACAGGGGGGCAACACCAACACCTTCAACATATCGTCTAGCTATCAGCATTGTTAACAGCTACCCCGAGAATGCAACTTTTTAAAGAAAAGGTTTCGTGATTTTCACATGAAAGAAGTGAAACTATCACTGTATTCTAACAGATAAAAGGCTTAACAGACAATCAATTTTTCAATGTATAATTTAAGTGACATCACACTGTAAATTTTTGCTATAAATTCTGTGTTACGATTGAGCCCTCCACTATCACCTGATGAAGGAGCGTCGCTCCGAAAGCTAGTGTGCTTCTAATTAAACTTGTTGGACTATAACTTGGTGTTGTGTGATTTTTAACTTTGTACACCCCTGTCCAACACCGGCATCTCCAAATTATTAAATCTGAAGGAGCTGTGATCACTCTTTCTAAAATTATGTCCCACTGAAAGGTCAGTCACCTGGCCAGACTCATGAGCCAATACGAGGACCAGGATGGCTCTTCCTCTCGTTGGACTATCCACATACTGTTGTAGTTAACAAATTCTGCCCCGTCTTAGCCTCTTGCTCCAATGGACTCCCAGTCATTATTGGGGATGTTAAACTCACTCACTGTGACCACTCTGTCTTTAATGCACCTTTCCTTAATCTACGTGCATATTTGTTCTTCAAACCCTCCGTGGCTGTTGGAGGGATTATAGTAACGCAATAACGCATCCATCTTATTTTTGAGCTTTACCCATATTGATGCAGTGGATGATCTCTCCTGTATGTCTTCAAGTGCAGATAAAGCATTCTCCCTGGTTAGTAAAACAACTCGTCCATCTCTTTTACCTTCCTCTCTACCTCATCTAAAACAATGAAACCCTGGAACTTTGAACGGCCAGTCCTTTCCCTCTGTCAACCAGGTCTCTGTAAAGCCGCAACATCATAGTCCCATGTATGGATTCAGGCTCTCAGTTCATCGGTCTTACTCATAATAATTCTTGCATTGAAATAAATAAACTTCAGTCCAACTCCATCAGATCCTGACCTGATATTTGGTTTGAGTTTCCCTGATGTAAATTCTCCACGTCTATTCTCTGGCAACAGGAGGTTACAAAAGGCTGTCAGTAAAGCAGAAAATATTGGAAACAGACAATTTCAGTTTCCTCCATTGTTCCTTAAATCTGTACATTGCATCACACACTGTCCAATTCGAATAAACTGCTGGATAATTATCTTGCTTCAAACAACCGTCTCCAGCCTCTCGCTGCACATTCTTCAACTCGCTCTGGACCCATTGGATTGACTGCTTTCTTATCCCTCTCTCAATCAAATCTCTGCAATATTTACAACCTAGTTACATATACTCATTAAAGCTGCAAGCTCTAAGCTCATCTGTCTTGCCTGTCATACTGCTCACATTAAAATCAGCATACATCAGACTGCCAGCCCCATTGTGTTCACTCCTCTCTGCCAGTTTGTTGTTGGTCTTCGCTGTACTGGGATTAGTCTCCAACTGCTCTTCAGTCACTCTGCTTGTGGACGTACTGCTCTGGCTCAGCCCTCCCCCCCCCCCCCCCACCGCCACATTAGTTTAAACCCTCCTGAGTGACAATAGCAAACTTGCCTGCCAGGAGATTGCTGCCAGTTCACGTCCATCCCGTCCTTCTTGTGTATTTCATACTGACCCAGGATTCCCAATGACACACATATCGGAGATTGCTGCCGGTTCAGCTGCATCCCGTCCTTCTTGTGTCTATCCTACCGATCGGGGAATCCCAATCATCCACATATTGGAAGTGTGGCCTACCTACGAGCTCTTTGGCCATGTTTTAAACTGTACTACCTTCCTATTCCTAACCTCACTGCCACGTGGCATAATCTAGTCTCTCCAACATTCAAGTATCCTTTCAGCACAACTCCGGCAAGAACTTTTCTTTAAAATGGATAGACTTGACAATAAAAACTTAAGTGTGACCTCATTAACCAGGAAAGTGGAGCCCAATGAATCATTCGTAATGACCATAGGATCTGATATCTATCACCTCCATCAAGCCTGTGTGACAAGGTATACATATGGAGCATCTATTTGTAGATGGACGAGGATAAACAGAAGTTAGTCCAAAAGACCAGAAAATGTCATAACATGCCAGTCAGCCGGTTTACTTTGCTGTTCAATTGGATTTTAGCTATTCTGTTCCTTTTTATGATAGGGTCTTTACCCTGCATCCCTAGAGGGTCAGAAAGTGCCCAATATCTTTGTGCGCTCCCTACGTAGGGAGCATTCAGTGCCAGGCGATGGGGTGTGGGGAATCCCAGGGTGGCTCGACGAAAGGCTGCATGCAGTGACGGATGGACTCAGGGATTGACAGAGACAGAGTAGGTAATCAGGGACATGCACTCACATAAGTAGCTGGGCAAGATTCCCAAGCATGCGGGGAGCCCGAGCACCAGAGCCACTTTTACAATAAACCCCTCATATTTGCAGCAATTCTCCATTAAACACAAGCAAATGTATTGTAGATTACAGAAACCTGAAACAAAAAGTAACATACTGTGGAGAGAGAAAAACGTTAATTCTCCCAATGCAGACACGGGAGGTTGTGAAAACGCCACAAAGACAGGGTCCAGAGATTGGAATTGAACCCGAGTCCCTGACACTGTGAGGCAGCAGTGTTGTGTCACCATGCTACCCAATGATGGACAATAGGATTAGGACAGTTACATTAGGATATTTTCGACAGTCAGTTAACTGGAATGCTCTCACTCAGCCTGTCTAAGATTGCGAAGCCTTTATACAGCAGCAGAGGACAATTTAAGAAGCAATAAAGTGGTGAACATGTAAGTTAGGTCGCTTTAGAAAACGCGATTGCAGGAGTTTTGTTAAGATATATAAATGGGGAGAGTGAACATTGGAGAACCAGAAATTGAGGCTGGCTGCAGAGAAATGGAAAACAAAGAATTGGAGAATGACCTGAATAGGTACTTTCCATCAATCCTCACAATGGTAGACACTAGGAACATTGCAGAACTACAAGCGAGTCAAGGGTGAGAGATGGGGTTAGTGATCGCTGTGGAGGAGGTAATGGGGAAGCTACAATGTTTGAAAATGGATAAGTCACACAGACTGAACGGATAATAACCAACGTTCTGAAGTAATTAGCGGAGGAGATTGTGAAACCGTTGTTCGTGACTGTTCAGGAATAACTATCATCAGACAGAGTCTCAGAGAACTGGAAAATGGATAATGTAAAATGTCTGTGTCAGAAGGAAGAAAGGCAAATAACAGGAAATCATAGGGCAGTTTAGCCTGGCAGCTGTCGTTATTAGAGATTTAGAGTACATTGCTAGCAATGATATTGCAGAGTACTTCGAGGTACATGGTAAAATAGGCTGAGTCAGCATGGCTTCATCAAGGAGTGGTCCCGCTGACAAGCCTGTCAGAATTCTATCGAAAGATAATGAGCAGGTTTGACAAAGGGAGGATGTGATGTGATTTGCAAATAGGGAGTGTGTTAAATTTGAATCTGTGTTAAATTGAATCATGTTAATTTATTGGTTACAACTTGCATAAGCAGATGTATAAAAACAGCTAAAAATTGTAAAGGAAAAAGTCAAGAGCAGGTAAATAAAGTAAGGATAGAGGTTCGGGTGATATGTTGTCTCTCCATGATAGGGGAGTGGTGGAGCCCATTGTGGATCTCAGTGACCATGTCTGGAGTAAATGTTACATGCAAGCAGAACTCTGGTTCAATGTCGATGAGCTGGAGTTTGAGTTTCAAACATTGAGAGGCACCAGGGAGGGGGAGATTTCCCTGGATGCTGTGATTCAAGAGACAGTTACACTCTTTCGATCAACTGACTCAAATTCAGCCAGTGGTTAGAAAGCAGAGGGTTTGGCTATGAGTGAGGCAGATAGAGAGATCCAGGAGGTAGAGTTGCAGGAGCCTCAGCCCCTGTCCGTGTCTAACAGGTTCAAGAGTCTTGTTCCCTGTGTGAATGGGAATGGGGAGTGCAGGGAGGATGAGTTGATTGGCCTCAGTACCAAGTTGAGGGAAGTTTCAAGTAGGGGAAGAGAAGAGAAATATTATTGTAATTGGGGATAGTATTGTTAGCGGCATAGACACTGTTCTCTGTGACTGGTATTGAGAGTCTTGAAAGTTACGTAACCTACTGGTGTTTGGGTAAGGGATATCTCATCTGGGCTGCAGAGTAACTTGGAGTGGGAGGGTAAAGATCCATTGGTTGTGGTCTGTGTAGGTACCAATGACAGAGATAAAACTAGGGCAGAGGCTCTGCTAAGGGATACAAAGAGCTCGGAGCTAAATTAGAAAACAGAATTGAAAAAAAAATAATCTCTGGATCACGGCCTGAGCCAAGAGTTAGTTAGCACAGGGGCAGCAAGAAAATGCATTGCTCAAAGTTTGATGTGGGAGAAATGGGGTTGTATCATGGGACATTGACACCAGTACTGGGGAAGGAGGGCACTGTTCCGATCAGACGGTTTTCTTCTGAACCGTGTTGGGACCAAAGTCCAAGCAAATCGCATACCTATGGGCTGTAGACTGGACATTAAGCTAAATGGGGGTGGGGTGGTGTCAAGTCAAGGGAAAATTAGAAAACCCGCAGAACTGAAGAAGAAGGCGTTTGGTATGCTTTCCTTTATTGTTCAGAGTATTGAGTACAGGAGTTAGGAAGTCATGTTGCAGCTGTACACAACATTGTTTAGGCCACTGTTGGAATATTGCATGCAATTCTGGTCTCCTTCGCATCAGAAAGATGTTGCAAAACTTGAACGGGTTCAGAAAAGATTTACAAGTATGTTGCCACAGTTGAAGGATTTGAGATACAGGAAGATGCTGAACAGGCTGGGGCTGTTTTTCCTGGAGTGTCGGAGCCTGAGGGATGATCTTATCAAGGGTTACAAAATTATGAGGGGCAAGGATATAATAAAAAGACAAAGTCTTTTCCCTCGGGTCAGGGAGTCCAGAACTAGAGGGCATAGGTTTAATTTGAGAGGGGAAAGGTATGAAAGAGACCTAAGGGGCAACTTTTGCACGCAGAAGGTGGTGAGTGTATGGAGTGAACTGCAGGAGGTAGTGGTGGAGGCTGGTACAATTGCAACATTTAGGAGGCGGTGGATGGGTATATGAATAGGAAGGGTTTGGAGAGACATGGGTTGGGATATCTGGTCTGCATGGGCAGGTTGGACCGAAGGGTCTGTTTCCATGCTGTACATCTCTATGACTCTATGACTCTAAGTTCTTCAAATCTCCAGTACGGACGCAGAGAGTATGGAAAGTGTTAACAATCAAACTTCAAACTTTCAGGACAAACAAATGACAATGAGAAGAAGGATGGTTAATACCGGGTTGAACTGTGATATCGGAATGCATGCAGTATAGGGAATATGGTAAATAAGCTTGTGACTCATACACAAATTCGCAGGTCGTCATCACGGAGACATCGCTGGATCAGGATTGCGAGCTGAATATTCAAGGATATGCATCCTATCAAAAAGACAGTCAGTTGGGCAGAGGGGATGGGGTTTTCTTTTTGGAAAGAAATTAAATTAAATCAATAATAAGAAATGAAGTTAAGTCAAATGATGTAGAATCTGTGTCAGTAGAATTGAGGAATCAAAAAGGTAAAAACAAGTAGTTGGAGTTCTATTCAGGCCTCCAAACAGTACTCAGGAGCTGGTGTGCAAGATACTAGAAAGATGTGTAGGAAAGACAAAGATACAGTGATCATGTGGGATTTCATTACGGAGGTGGGTTGGGCATTCAGCTTGATGTGATTTGCAAGAAAAGGAATTTCTAAAATATCTATGAGATGGCTTTTTGGAGCAGCTTGTGCTGCAGATTAGGTGAGGGACCTTAAGGTGAAGGAAATCATAGAAGGCAGTGATCATAATACGATTGAATTTACTTTACAATTTCACATGGAGAAGTTAGAATCAGAGGTAATGGTATTAAAGCTGAATAAAGGCAATTACAGAGGCAAGAGAGAGGAGCTGGATAGAATTGACTGGTAGAAGGGCCCAATAGGAAAGACGGTGGAGCATCAATGAAAGGAGATTTTTGCAGTAATTCAGCATGCAGCAGAGATTTTCCCGGAGTAAAAAGAGGCATGGGACATGGAGAATGAGGTGACCATGACTGACAAGGGAAGTCAGGTATAGCATAAAAGCAAAAGAGAAAAGATATAATGTATCAAAGTGCAGTGGGAAACCAAAGGGTTGGGAAACTTACGAAGACAAAACAGAGGCCAAAAAAATAAAATAAGGAGGGAGTTTATTAAATATGGGGGTAAGCTATCCAGTAATATAAAGGAAGCCTGGAAGAATTTCTTTCGATATATAAAATACAAAAGAGAGGCAAAAGTGGGCATTTTGTTGCTGGAAAATGACACTGAGAGATAGTAGTGGGGAACAAGAAAATGGCTGAGGAACTGAATAATTACTTTGCATCAGTTTCATGGTGGAAGACACGAATAATATCTCCAACATTCAGGAGAGTGAGGGGCTAGAGCTGAGTATGGTGGCCACCACCATGGAGAATATTCTAGGAAAAAGCTGAATGGCCTAAAGTTGGTTAAATAACCTGAACCAGAGGGATTAAATGCCTGTGTTATAAGCGGGATAGCTGAAGAGTTAGTGGAGGTGATGGTGGTGATTTTTCAGGAATTGCTGGAGAAATGAATAATCCCAGAGCATTGGAAACCCATTAACGTGACATCCGTTTTTACCCAGGGAATATGTCAGAAAAGACAAAAAAAATCCACAATGAATAGCTTAACCTCGGTCGTGGATAAGATCCTGGAATCCCTTGTGAAGGATGAGATTTCTGAATACTTGGAAGTGTTTGGTAAAATAGGGCAAAGTCAGCATTGTTCCTCAAGGGAAAGTCATGCCTGACAAATTTGATGGAAATCTTTGAAGAAGAAATGAGCAGGCTCGATCAAGTACAGCCAATGGATGTTATTCACCTGGACACCAAGAATGCCTTTGACAAGGTGTCACACACGAGATGACTTAGTATGAGAAGGTCCGTGGTGTTAGAAGCAAGGTAGCGGCATTGATACAAGCTTGTCTGTCTGACAGAAAGCAGAGAGTGGGGATAAAATGGTCCTTTTCAGAATGGCAGCCGGTGACAAGAGATGTTCCACAAGGCTCAGTATTGGAATCATAACATTTTACTTGTTATGTTAACAATCTAAATGATGAAACGGTGGGCACTCTGGCTAAGTTTGCAGACGATACAAAGATATGCAGATGGACTGGTCGCATAGAGGAGGCAGAGAGGCTGAAGAAGGAATTGGCCAGGTAAAGGAGTTGGCAGATGCATTCCACCGTTGGAAAGTGTGAGGTCATGCACTTTGGCATGAAGAATAGAGCATGGTCTATTTTCTAAATGGGGAGAAAATTCAGAAATCTGAAGTGCAAAGGGACTTGGGAGTTCTAGTGCAGGGTTCTCTTAAGGTAAACTTGCAGGTTGAGGCAACAGTTAGGAGGGCAATTGCATTTATTATTGATATCATTTATTAAGAGAGGAATTGAATGTAAGAACAGGCTGTATACAGCGTTGGTCAGACAACATTTGGAGTGTTGCGTGCACAGTTAAGCCCTATACCTCAGGAGAGATGCTCTGTCCCTGGAGCGTGTTCAGAAGATTTTCACGGAAATAGTCACAGGAGTGAAAAGATTATTGTATGAGGAATGTTTGAGTCTTTGGTCATACTTGATAAAGTTTAGAAGGAAGAGAGGAAACATACAGAATACCGAGTGACCTGAACAGAGTGGATGTTCATAAGATGCTTCCATTGGTAGGAGAGACCAGGACCCAAGGACACAGCCTTAGCTTAAAAGGAGCACCTTTTAGAACTTTGATAAGGAGAATCTTCTTTAACCAGGGAATAGTGAATCTTTGAAATTTATTGCCGGAGAAGGCTGTCTGGCCATGTCATTGAGTATATTTGATATGGAGATAGTTTTATTATCCAAGGGATCAAGGGTTACGGGGAGAAGGTCGAAGAATGTGTTTGAGAAACTTATCAGCGATGATTGAATGTCGTAGTAGACTCGATGGGCAAACTGGCTTAATTTCTGCTCCTATGTCTTATAGTCTTATGGTCTAAACCTCATGGAGGCACCTTGCATCTCTGAGAATATGGATTCATGTTCTTCATGAAGGTCAGAAGCTGGTGGTAATAGTTAACTGTTTTAGAATGAATGTATTGTGGCTGCTGTCAGGTGGATAATATGACATTCAGTGCAGGATCACACACCCACTGCACTGCATTCATGTGGGGAGAGTTTATTCAAAACCCGGTTCTCTCTATCTCTCTCAATCGCCTGGGGATTGGAGGTTGGGGTGAGTAGGCGTACCATCCTTAGAGGCACTTAAACTATCCAGAATCATGCATCCTGAATGAATCAACAGTCAGGGAATTTATCACCTTCTCATTCAATGTTTAGAATATAAGGAGTGATTGCCCATCCCCCTCAAGGTTCAATGCAATCACTTCTTATTATCTCACAGCGCTACAGATCAAACTTCACTCACTTCTCATGGTACTATCATCCCAGGGATTAATCCGGTGGAACTCCTGTTCATTCTCTCTGTGTTAAGGAGATCACTCCTTATAAAGGAGATAAAATCTGTCCACAATACCCCAAACACTGCCTCAACAACGCTTTCACAGTTGATCACAATGACCCCTTTCCCTCACTTTGCTGGCTCCATTTCCTTCATGTGACACAGAAAACCATTCATTTACAATGCACTGCCACTGATGGGGATTTTAAAACATCCTGACATCTGTAAGTTAGCATCAACAAAGCCAGCACCAGAGGTGCCTATCGAGATGTGCATCACTCTTGGGGAGAGACTCAATCACAAAGAATACAACTAAACAGTGAATGACCACCTACCTGAATGGAAATCAGTTGCAGGAATATGGGATACAGGCAGAGGAAGGGAGTTATCTTTTCTTTTATTCTTCCCTCACGGGATGTGTGCAGCCCTGGTCAGATCAGCATGTCATGCCGACCTTGAACTGAATGGCTGGTTCAGCTGTTCCACAGTGTAGTAAAGAGTAAAACACAGTACTATGGGTTTGCAGTCACACAGAGACCTGACCAGTGAAGAATGGCCTTCTCTGCTGGGCAAGAGGCAAGCTGATACCAACAGATTATTATTTTATGGCTCTAGATTATGAACCAATGACGTAACCACCATGCACTGTCTTCCTATCTTTCTAATTCTGTGCCGAGAACAGCGTAACAATTGCAATTATTTTGCAATGGACACACGGTAAGAAGGGACTTGAAACAGCTTTATGCGTAGATTAGCAAAGGCTCAAACGATGGTTTATTCAAGAGTTGTACTGAGGCTGAGGAGGAGACTGGGATGTCATGATTGTTGTACTGGAAAGGATTGGTGAGTGGGGAGGGTATGGAAATGTAAACTTGTGCAAGAGAAAATGAATCAAGGAGAACAGTCTGTTCCATTCTCGCATATTGGTGCGTAATTTGGATATGATTATTTGCTAGTTATAATTTGGAAGGAATGGAATCTTTGATTAGAACTGAAATCATTGACTTGCACCTTTCCAAAATTTACATATTATGACCATCAATTCAGTTCAGAGCGATTCACTAGGCAGATAGAGTGACTTACCAGGTTTACCAACTATAGCAAGGAATGAATAGTAACCAGCTTGAATAACCATCTGTACATCTTCAATCCGTCAAGCTAATGATATCCAAGGCTGGGAAAGCCAGAAAAGACCCGATGATAAACTCCTGTCCATTGCTGGAAATTTCCAGTCGAATATTCTCAGATCCTGATCCATCGTTGGAACATTCCAGACTAATGTTCCCAGATTCTGATCTCTCCTCCCTCTCTCTCTGAAGCTACTGATATCTGTTACTGGTGTGGGTATTACTCCCGCTCATACTATGGGATAACACATTGAACACATTCTCTTACTGATAGAAGAAGGAAACTTTTTAGGGATCCATAGGATCTATGGAGACTCACTTAATCACAATGGCTGAACAAATAGCTCCAGCTAACCTCTTTCAATTTGATACTGTTTTAATATAACTATGAACATTTACGCATTCTGGATGTGATATGTGAGTGTGACTGAAGGAAGGAATGTTGGAGATGGCAGGTTGATTGGTGTAATCATGCAGTCTGCCTTGAATATAAAGGCAATGCCAGAGGTTTTAACAGAACATAAGCATGCTTCTCTGCTCATAAATGGAGAAATCGATCCTGTGATTACTGAACAGTCATTTTGCAAAATCAGTAAAACATTGAGAGAACATCTTCCGTCCATGTGCCTCAGACAATGTGGGTTTATAACAAGCAAACGACATGCATATGTTAACAGAGAATTCTACGTGGCAAGTACAATTCAGATTGTTTTTTTCCAGAATCAGAGAGGGCAAGTGTGAATATTGACTTTGTCAATGTTAAGGAACTGTGAGGAAGTATCATTTCCTGACTTCAATTACATTGTAATTATAACATTAGGGAAAAGACAGAAGATGGAGAGGACTGGAGGACATTGCTGTTCATACTGGGAAGAGGTACATTGCTGTTTCCTAGTTATCAGTATTGGAACGTTACACTTTAAAACTCATATGAAGAACAGATTCAAGGATACAGCTACAATGAGAAATTAGCAGGGACAATATTAATGAAATGCATTTATGCAATACAAAATACAGAGACAAAATGATTTCCTATACAGACTAAAATATGCAAAGTAAAAAGAGATAAGATTGTTAAAATGCACTACTGACATGGAGCTATATGAATTGAAATGTGTCTTAGAAAACGAGGAAAGTGGTGTGCAAACTTTATCAATCATTATTTGATCCACCGTGGAGATGCTGATTTCCCCTCTGTCAGTGATACCCCTTACTAAGATTCTCTGGCCCAGTCTCTCACACAGTATCTGGAGGTGGAGTGGGAGTGTTAGTTGGGGTTATCATTTCCTGCTGATCATGGCACAGTTTATTTTAAAAATCCACCCTCGCCATGGAACTCGTCTACTCGTCTATTGGGATTTGTTCAGCTGTCCGTAACCCAGCTCTGTGATATTATTGGAAAGAATTGATCTGGGATGACAGCCAGTATCAGCACAGCGCTCCCAGGGTATGGCACCCAGACAAAAGGCTTGCAGTTCAGAGGAATATCTAAATAAAACTTCCAACTTTTGTCTGTCCGTATTTATCTACCCTCATGTTGTCTTCTGATCTATCTGACTTCATCCTCATTTAACACCGCTTCCTTGCCACTCTGTCAGTCGCTCCTCTTTCTATCCTCTCTCAGTTTATCTCCCTTCACTTTGTTTTTCTCTGTTTATTTCTATCTCACACCATCTATCTCCACACACTCACTCTAGCTCCAATTGTACTGTTGAACAGCTTGTCACCCTACAATGGGTTGACTGACCTCCGTCGGTGTTATCATAATTCTGCGGCTCTCTGACCCACAATAAATACTTTAGGTGCCTGGACAGATAAGCTGTTCCAGTGACAGGTACAGTGCACAATCACACATTATCTCTTCCTGTTCTTCTCTGATGTACAGCTGCCTTTAAATATCTGTGTAAACAAAACAGACTGAATGAAATTCAAGCAGTCGAGAAGGCATTCATGACTGTGTATTTCAATCAGGATTTAATGAAGGATGAGATTCCAGAATAACATGAGCAATGAATGAAAAACAGGGCAACACAAGAAATGGCAGATGAGTACAATGTATGGTTCCAAGTAGGCGTTATGGGATTATCGCTAGATTATCAATCCAGAAAAATCAGCTCCTGTTCTGTGGACCCAGGTTCGAATCCCGCCACTGCAGATGGTGGAAATTCAATTCAATAATTTAAAAAAAGCTGGAATTAAGAATCTACTGATGAGAATAAAATCATTGCCGATTGTCAGAAAGGAAAACCCAATTGCTTCACTAATATCCTCCAGTGAAGGAATCTTTCATCCTCACTCCAGACCCAAAGCAATGTGATGACTCTCAATTACCCTCTGAAATGGTCTAGCGTTCAGTTATACCAATCGCTACAAAATCTCAAAGAAATGAAACCAACAGGTGGACCAAAAGGTATTGATCTGACCACCGAAAAAGTCAGTTGGAAACATCACTGTCGAAGCTGCAAAGTCCTCCTTACTAATATCTGAAGGCTGCCAATATTGAGACAACTACCTTACAGACGAGTCAAGCAACAGCCCGACATAGTCATGCTCATGAAATTATAACTGACAGAAATACCCCAGAAACCACCATCACCATCACTGGATATGTCCTGGCCTAAGCTCAGGACCGCTTCAGCGGAGGGGACGATACATTCTGGAGGTAGTTGCTCTGCGAGCCCCCAAAATTAACTCCAAACCCCATGAAGTCCCATGGCTTTAGATTAAACGTGGGCAAAGCAGCCTTACTGACTCCCATGTAACCTCATTCCTCAGCTGAATCAGTACTCCTCAATTATGAACAAAACTTGGAGAAAGCACTGACTGTGAAAAGGGCACAAAGTGTATTCTGGCTGAGGAATTTCGAAGTCAACCATCAAGAGTGGTTTGGCAGCAGTACTACTGATCACGCTGGTCGGGTCCTAAAGGATATATCTACTTGATTGGGTCTGTGGAAGGTAGTGAGGGAATGAACGAGAGGGAAAAAAAATCATACCTGATGTCATCCTTACCAAACTACCAACAGCAGATACATCTGTCCAAGACAGCATCAGTAAAACTGACCACTGCACTGTTGTTGAGGAGACAAAGTCTCACAGTCACACGGAGAATAAACTCTTTTGTGTTGTGTGGCACTATCACCATGCTAAATGGAAGTCATCCAACAGATCTAGCGCCTCAAGACTGAGCATCCATAAGACGCTGTAGTCCATCAATAGCAGAAGAACTATACTCCAGCACAATCTGTAATGTCATGGCCCAGCATATAACCCACTCAACCATTATCATCAAGCCAGAGGATTAACCCTAGTGCAATAGAGAGTGCAGCAATGGGGGAAGAAAAACGCAGGATAAATTCAACCCAACCAAATACCGCCTCATCAGTTTACTCCCTATCGTCAAATATGTGATGGAAGGGCTCATCAACAGAGCTGTCAAGCAGTACCTGCTCAGCAATAACCTGCTCAGTGACAGCCAGTTTGGGTTCCACCAGGACCACTCAGCTCCTGACCTCATCACAGCCTTTGTTCAAGCATAGAAAATGGAACTGAATTCCAGCCATTGAAAGCAAGGCTGCATTCTTTCAAATGTGGCATCAAGGAATCCAAGCAAAAAGGATATTGCGAGCAAGTACTTCATTATTGGAGTCATACCTGACAGATAGGAAAATGGTCATTGTTGTTGGAGATATTCAGTTCCAGAATATCTCTGCAGTAGTGCCTCAGGATAGTGTGGATGTAGGTTTGCTCCATAACCTGGAATGTTCATTTTCAGACGTTTCATCACCATATTAGGTAACATCTTCAGTGGCCCTCTGGATGAAACCTAGGTCCAAACTTCTTCTGCTGCTTCATCAATGGCCTTCTCTCCATGCCAAAATGCAACAAGGTCTGGACAATACCCAGACTTGGGCTGACAAGTGACAAGTAACACTCGCACCGCACAAATGCCAGACAATGGCTGTCACCAGTAAGAAACAATGTAACCACTTGGTATTCAGCAGCATATTTATAACTAAATGCTCCCCCTCCCCTTATCAAGACACTTCGGGTTACCATTGACCATAAACTCAACTGGACTCGCCACATTAATATAAGAACAGATCAGAGGCTAGGATTACTGCGCGAATAATTCATCTCCTGTCTTCTCAAAGCATGCCGACCATCTACAAGGCACAAGTCAGGAGTGAGATGGAATGTTCGTCAATTGCCTGAATGAGAGCAGCCACAACGACACTGAATAATCTTGACACCATCCAGGACAAACCAGCACATTTGCTTGGCAACACATCCACAAGCATTCATTCCCTTCACCACCAACGATCAGGAGCAGCAGTGTGTACTCTCTACAAGATGCACTGCAGAAATTCTCCAAAGATCTTCAGACAGCAGCTTTCAATCCTACAAGCACTTCCATTTAAATGACAAGGGCAGCGGAATTTTGCGAACACCACCTTCAAGCTCCCCTCCAAACCAGTCAATATCCTGATGTGGAAATACATTACCTTTCTTTCACTGTTGCTGGGTCAAAACCTTGAAATTCCCTCCCTCGTAGCATTGTGGGTCAACGTACAGCAGGTGGACTGCAGCGGTACAAGAAGGCAGCTTAGCACCACTTTCTCAAGGGAGCAACTAGGGACGGACAAGAAATGCTGGGCCCATCCAGCGATTCACATAACCAAAAAATAAGGTTAAGAAGTTCCACGTTGAGCACCTTGATGGGACAGGTTGTCTGATTTGAACATGAACAGGAAAGCAGTGTTTCTGATACTGAACATTTGAGACCTTTCTGTTATTACAAGGGTGTTCAGTATTCAATGACTCCTTGTTTCTGAGTGCTGTGATAAATTGCACCTGTTTTGTTAAATTCAACAATATAAGCGTAACAGAATTGATCCTTTGAAAATACCCGATTGAAAATGATAATCATCGTAGCGACAATGTACTCCTGGCAGGTGAGATTCACAGATAGCTGCTTATATTCAACACATTACTGCGCTACTGGCTGACACTGAATCCTCCCACCGTCCATATTACAGGGGTTACCATTGACCAGAGGGTGAAGCCAAATCGATACACAAATACAAGAATTGCAAGTGCAGGTCAGAGACTTTCAATTCTGCACTGTATAATAGACTATATGACCACAAGGGCATGCGATGTAGCAATAGATTAAGGCTATTCGGGCTGTCTCTTCACTCTGAAACTTTGCATTTTGTCATCGTCTCTATGACTAGTGGAAATATCTTTTATACTATAACTGTATCAATCGTTGCAGTAATCGATCAGTTTCAAAAAGATGTGTTCCCCCACACCATTCTTCTAAATTCCACTGAGTACAGACATAGAGCCCTCAACTGCCGCTCATTTGACAAGCCATCATTCCTAGGCCTTCCACAGAACCGCTCACAATCATCCAAATTTCGTCTGACCATAGCCCATTACATTCTCTGCATTATGTCTCCGATCTTGTGTTCTAGCTCTCCTGAAATGAATGTTAACATTGTATTTGCTTTTCGAACTGCCAACTGAACCTGTACATTAACCATAAGAAGAGGACGAGTACTCCAAACTTCTTTTGTGCTTCAGATTGCATGAAGCCTTTTAGAACATCGTATCTGCCTGTATTCCGCCGACTGAAGTGCATAATCACAGACGTTCCTATACTTGTGTTCCAACTGCTATATTTTTTTTAGATTAGATTACTTACAGCGAGGAAAGTATATGTTTTCCTAGTGTCCTAAACTGTCCTTTCTTTCTGCAGCCTCCCCACTTGCTCAATATCACCTGCCCCTCCAATCATCATTGTATCATCTGCAAACTTAGTGAAACTTGTCAGGTCAGATGGTTCGTGTAAATGGCACTTCCTGACTACCTAAGGACGGTCCACCATTGAAAAGGCACAACAGTCAAGGTGCCTGACTTCATTCAGGTTAAAGCAGTGGCTTGACTGGAATTACATCTGCAGAGTCTTCACTCCTTGCACCACTAGCACTGACACCCTGCACACCATTTTATTATGAATTTACCCCGTTATGGCGCACGAGCCCAGTCTATTAATGGCAAACTGCCTCAACGCTGACTGCGTGATGCTCACTCCAATCAATGTCACTGTGTGTTGATGACGACGGAGGGAGGTGGGAGAGGGGATGTCAATAATAAATGACTGTGTGACTGTCACTAACTGGGAGCTAACACAGGCCCCAAAAGCCCCAGAATGTACCTGTGCCCGCTATCACCGTTGCAGGCATGGTCAGTCTTCCAGTGAGTCAAACCAAAGAAAGTGATGGGCCTAGACAGTGTTTCTGGCTGAGCACTGTGTGGACCAACGGTCAGAGGTATTCACATACACATTCTGTCTCTGCCTCCTGAAACCGAAGTCCCAACCTGATTCAAGAAGGCCATCATCATTCTCGTAAGTGAGAAAGCACATGGAACGTGCCCTTAAAGACTATCGCCTATTGGTTCTTACCTAAATAATCATGAAGTCATTCGAAAGGCTGCTTATCACCTCCAGTCTCCCAGCCTGCCATGCTGCCCTATAATTTGCCTACTGATGTACCGGGTTCACAACAGATGCCATATCCGAGCCCTGCATGCATCTCTGGAACATTTGGACAACAAGGACACCTACACCAGACTCCTGCTCATTGACTAAAGCTCCACCTTCAAAATCATTATCCCTTACAGACTTATCACAAAACTCCACTGCCTTGGTCTCGGTTCAACCCTCTGCTACTGGATCCTCAGGTTTCTGACTGACAGGCCACAATCAGCGAAGATAAGTAAAAGCATCTCCTCCACAATAACACTCAACACTGGAGATCCTGAAGGACGTGTCCTCAACACCCGACAATACTCCCTGTACACACACAGCTGTGTCCCTCAGCCCCCTACTGTACTCCCTGTACACCCACGGCTGTGTCCCTCAGCCCCCTACTGTACTCCCTGTACACCCACGGCTGTGTCCCTCAGCCCCCTACTGTACTCCCTGTACACACACGGCTGTGTCCCTCAGTACCCTACTGTACTCACCGTACTCCCATGGTTGTGTCCCTCAGTCCCCTACTGTACTCCCTGTACACCCATCCATTTATACTTGTCATTGTCGCAGAAAGGCTGGCAACATCAAAGAGCTCTCCCAAGCCTGTAATAATCTCCTTCAACCTCTTCCAACAGGGAGGAGACACAGAGGCTTGAAAACATGGACCAGCATGCTCAGGAACACTTCCTTCCCTACCATTATTAGACTGACAAATTGACATCTCTAACTTATCAAATAATATTAATCTTGTTAATGTCGATCTTGCTTTGCCCACCTCCTGTGAAGCTGCAACCATGTATGCCTCACTCTGTCGAAGTACCCTATGATCTCTGTTTTCTTGTTTACTATCATATGCCTGCACTACATGCAAAACAAATATATCCGTTGTACATTTGTCTAAAATAAATCAAATCAAATCAGATCAAACAGGTGGACTGCAGTGGCTCAAGGTCTTCTCAAGGGCAACTTGGAAACTGAATAATGGTGGTCAAGTCAGAGATACCCATATCCCATTAACAAATATAAGAAAATGACCACACTCAGGGAAGATAGACAGAGGTATCAAATCGATTTAAGCATGATCTTAGATATATACAGGTACCCCTCGGTATCAGAAAGTAGAATGCTCCTACGAAATTGTTCGCAAGTTGATATGGTGTAAAGTGCAGTAGCACTAATTTGTGTGGGAAAAATTTCGGCTTTCTTCGTAAAAGTGAAAATCCTCTTCGGATTTCTTTGGTTAGCGAAACAAAGTCCAAATGTAGGTCATTCGGAAAGGGAAGTGGTGAAAAGCCAACTTTTGAAAAGTGGGCGATATCTATATCTACGTGAGCATGATATTCAGGATAATGGGATAAGTGAAAAGTAAATGAACTGAATCTCACATTTTATTTCCACCCCAGTTGATCATCATTCTCTTTGTTGCTCGTTTTCTTCTATATCTCTCTTTCTCTATTGATTCCTCCACCCCTTTCAAAGCAGACTTCCCAGTCAACGGTATCAATCACACTCTTTTCCAGCTGCTTTCAGTTCAGGAAAGTTCCCCAGCACTTTATGTTAGTTTCTTTGCATTTCTTTGTATAATTTTACATTTACAGCATCATCCTTTATTTGATCTCACCTTCAATTTTGTTATTCATGGGATGTTGGCATTTCTGCCAAGGGCAGCATTTGGTGACCATTACTAATTGCCCTGACTCTGAGGCCATTCGACAAGCCAATATAAAGTTAAACACATTGTTATGGGTCTGAAGTCTCACTTAACCCAGGCAGGATAATAACGTTAGATTTCTTTACCGAAGGTGATCAGTGAAACAGGAAGGTTTCCAGACAAAATGTTGCTTTTATGATGTTTTTCATGAAATTCACTTTTACTCCAATGCTTATCATTTTTATTTATGTTCTGCCATCAGCTGTGGTCGGACTTGAAACAAAATCTTTCGTTTATAAGCTTTGCTCCTGAATTACATCCAACGACATTCCGACATTCATACATTGGCCTAACCATGAAGTAATGTCCGAGACAAGAACAATTTTGTGTTTGAAATATTTGTAATTGACAAAGTGGCCAGAAGAGAGCTTGAAGCATTAAGTCTAAATTTTACCAATGCGCAGCCAATGGTTTGTTCAGCAACAGCACTGACACAGAAATGAAGATCGGGGATATTATGAGCTGGTAGTGGACAGGTTTGGTGACAGAGAGAACACGAGACATAAATCAGTTCAGGGCAAAAAGAGATCTCGAGGTTGTGAACAGGTTTGTTCTCAGATGTTTGTGAGGGAGTGGTCTGCAATTCAGGGGGAATGAATGGAGACTGTAACTGAAACTGTAGACAATAGTTTCTTTCGCTGACAAATATAGATAACAGAAATTGCCACGAAGTTCAAACTTGTTTATACGATTAATGAATGGACAGAGTAAAGAACAACAACAATAACGAGAATAGGTTAGTAGCACACCCTTCACACTGCCCAGAATAATCATCAGCACTGCTGATATTCGATATGGTAGATATCCCCATGAGGGGGAAAATCTTGAAAAGACTCAAGGAAAATCTCCTCTCCATTGTTGTAATATTCCAGTCTGCTATTCCCAGATTTAGATCTGTCCTCTCTCTGTCTACACAGCTTTTGATCTCTGTTCCTGTTGGAGTTGATGCATCTACTACTACAGTTGGATAGCACAATGAATGAAGCCCCTCACCAATAGGAGGGGGAAACCCTCCAGTGACACAGTTACATTGCATAGAGACTGACATTAATCACAGTCACTGAGCAAACAGTCTCAGCTTTCAATACAGTACATTCAGTTTACAATATAACTGGCCTGGACTACTTGTTGACATTGCTTGCTATTGGTCAAATCTCCCATCACCAATTGCTCTAGTGAAGTCAGTTGTGAGGGAGAATGATGGATGTTATCTTTTTGTAGGCTAGATGATCTTGTCCTGTTGTCCGTTTACTTTGCTGTAACCATCTCTCCCAAAACCATCCACCGCCCCCCCCCAAAAAAAAAGAATCACAGTCAGGATGTTGTTACTGTGTTGATCTCTCCTCCACGGGAACAAACGCTAGCGAACAGACTGTCACTGGGCACAGTTTCCCTGAACATAGACAGGAAGTGTGGGCTTCTCTGAATAGGCTCTAATAAGGCAACTTTGGAACTTCCATAGAGAATATGCTTCAGTAATTTATTTGTACAAATTCACAAACTTCTAAATGCAGTTTTATTTGCTGTAAAACAGTTTTTTGTTGACACATTTTGGCCTCACTCCAAAACCAAAGTGATAATTGCAATGAACGTATTCATTTAGACTTAGGCATTAATGAGTCAGGTTCGAATGAACATGATATTGGCTGCGAGATAGGGCGGAATGGGGACAGTGGCTGCGGAGACAGCATGGGGAATACAATGATATTCCCCAGTCATCATCACTCTTTCTGACAGACAGAATTAAATCTTATACAAAACAGGGAAACAGCCAACATTTGGGAGATGTAATGCTGAATGGCAATGTGCAGCATAATTTTAAACGTGATAAAATGAGCAATATTTTAAATACACACCATTTAATCTTTGGGTATACAGATTGAGTAAAGTCACTGAACCTGAAACATTAATTTTGATTTCTCTTCACAGATACTGCCAGACCTGCTGAGCCTGCCCTCTAAGTTCTGTTTTTTTTTTGTTTAAGTTTGATCATATTGTTCATATCAGACAGGATACTTACAATTAAAAGCAGACACTAATAACAAAATGTGAAGGGCAATGGGGTCAATACAGGAGAGTCACAGTAGAAATATAGTCATTGCAAGCTGGAAGAGACAATGGGCTGAGTTTCCCCCACTTTTGCTGTCAATAATTCTGTGATATGTAATCAAAGCCGTTGGAGAGGGGGTAGACAAGCTAGTTCAACGAAGGATACAGAGTGTTCCATCATCAATAATCTAGCTCATGAAATTACAGCTGGCTCTGAAGTGTCATTTCAAACAAAGTGGAGTTCCTGAGATTTACAGGATATTCAGAAAAAATATTCATTCTATCGTTTGAATCTTAAAGAAGAAACAGATTTCGGCCGTAACAACGGTGTCCCAGACACACGAACTATAATAGGAACTGGAAAGGACGACATTGTCCAAATAACCAAACTCAGCATGTAAACCTGACCAGAAACGTGAAATATAGTGATACGGAAATATGAAATACAAACAAAATGGTGGAGAAATGCAACAGATGAGGAAGTAACTGCAGAGAGAAACAGAGTTAATATGTCGAATAAGATGCAACCCCATTCTGAAAAAGTCATATTGAAATCAAAGATTAATTCTGTGTATCTCTGCTCAGAGACTCCCAGACCTATTGAGTTTCCCTCTAATGATTTCTTTTTCGTTCTGAACTGTAACAAATTGACGGATCTGAACGATATAACCAAAGCTGCTATCTCAGTTGAATCGCGAGTAATTTATTATGAACATTAAATGAGAAATTACAAAGTTCCTATGTTTCATAGGGCTCTAAATATCGATGACGTATTGCATTGTGAGACAAAACCATTGTGAGACACTATCTTTTGCATAGGTACATCTTGGATATTCTGTGCAATTGTCACCCAGTCTACCTTTAGTTTCCTCAATGTAGAGCAGACCACAATGTGAGCAGAGAATGTAGTAGACTGGACTGTGGGAAATGTATGTAGGATGCTGCTTCACCTGGGAGGTATTTTTGGCCCTTGGATAGTGAAGAGGGAGGAGGTAAATGGGAAATGTAACAACTCCGTCAGGGGAAAGTGAAGTGGACCTGTGGTGGGGGTGGGGGGGTAGGTGTTGGGCGAGAATAAAGAGCAGACCAGGGTGTCCTGGAGGAAATTGTCCTTCAGAAGGCGGAAAAGGGAGAGGAGGCACATATGTATCTGGTGTTGGCATCGCGCTGGAGGTGGGGGAATGCAGACTGATGATCTTCTGCATATGAATGCTGATGGGAGGGTAGGTAAGGACAAGGGGAACTCTAACGCTGTTGCAGGAGGTAAGAAAGAGGCTGAGGGGAGAAGTGCAGGAGGTGGGTCGGAACTGGTCGGAACTGAACTGTCGATAACAGAGCTGGGGAATTCTCGGGTGAGGAAGAAGGTGGACATTTCAGAAGCCACATTTTTGTAGTTGACATCATCAGACGCAATGTGGTGGAGACGGAGGAACTGAGAGAATGGAATGGAGCCTTTGCAGGAAACAGGGTGTGAGGATGTATACTCCAGGTAGCTGTGAGAGTTGATGGGTTAATACTGGATATCAGTGACCTGTCTATCCTCAGAAATAGAAGCAGAGATGTCGAGGAAGGGAAGGGAGGAGTCAGAGGTAGACCAGGTGAAAGTGAGGGAGGGGTGCAAATTGGAAACTCATAAACTTTTCCAATTGTGCACAAGAGAGAGGAGCAGCAGCAATGATATCATCTACGTATCGGTGAAAGAGTAGTGGATAGGGGCGAGATTAGAACTGGAACAAGGAATGGTCTATGTATCCCATGAAGGAACAGGTACAACTTGGGCCTACGTGTGTATCCATGCACCCCCTCTGTATGGCAGGAGCAGGCTGAAGCAATGGGTCTGCATGGGCAGTTCTGTTTGTGGATTTTCAGGAGGAGATAAAAGCGAATTCTGCTATCAGTGGACTTTCAGCTTCGGGACTATTAGGTGGGGTGAGTGCGTGTGTTTTTGGTGGGGAGGGGGCGAGTGAGTGTGAATCTCCAGATGAAATTTGGTCATATTTAGTTAATAAAATAACCTGATGTGCCATGGCAGGGTGATGGACTAGCAGGAGATATGTGGAGGTATCTGAGAGCTGGCACTCAGCCTCTGAAATGTAGAGGTGAGTCCACCAGACTACAGCAGCACCTCCCTTATAGGCACAGGCTGAATGACATCGTCAGGGTTGGATCGAAGCATACAGCATATAATCTGTTCAGAGGGTGATAGGTTGGATAGGGTGAGGGGGATAGAGAGAATTTAAGACAGCCAAACTCACATGGAGCGTTCTCAATGAACATATTCAGTTCAAGTAAACGCCAGAGGAATGTGTCCAGGTGGAGGGAAAGTGTTGGAGCTGGGTGAATGTAGTGGACTCTTGCACAAAGAAATGGATACTGAGAGAAGACGGTGGAAGAGGAGTTCAACATTATGTCGTGCCTGAAATTCATTAAAGTGGGGGCACAGAGGGATAAAACTGGGACCTTTGCCGAGTATAGAACATTCAGCATTAGACTTAGACTTAGACTTAGACTTAGACTTAGACTTACAGTGTGGAAACAGGCCCTTCGGCCCAACAAGTCCACACCGACCCGCCGAAGCGCAACCCACCCATACCCTTACATTTACCCCTTACCTAACACTACGGGCAATTTAGCATGGCCAGTTCACCTGACCCGCACATCTTTGTGACTGTGGGAGGAAACCGGAGCACCCGGAGGAAACCCACGCAGACACGGGGAGAAAGTGCAAACTCCACACAGTCAGTCGCCTGAGTCGGGAATTGAACCCGGGTCTCTGGTGCTGTGAGGCAGCAGTGCTAACCACTGTGCCACCGTGCCGCCTAGACCATGGAAGGTGAGGAGGGATGGTGAATACACGACAGGAGGTGGGCTTGGGAAAGACGATGAACTCAGATTGCTGGGCATGGGTGGGGTGGCATCTTCCAAAAGCTTATAGGCATCTCTAAGTTATTCCATCTTGTGGGCATCGTATATCTGGCGAGCATGGCGAATGAATTGGAGAATGAAGTAGAATTGGAGAATGGTGCAGCCTTGAGCCAATGTGATGTGATGCTGTTGGACAGAGAAAATGTTGGTCTCAGTGGCAACGGCACCGCAGGACCAGTGCTCAGAAAGTAAATGATTGAAAATAATCGGAATCATTATCTTATTGTAAAGTTCTGATCTCATTGGGGTGACACTCAACCAGCAAGGTCTTACTTTTTTGAGATTTTAGACCAAACTGTGAAAGAGAATGTATCTTGATGTTATTAATAAGACAAATCCATCCATGATTTTACAAGGCACTAGCAAGGGCAGAGTTTATTTGTCATTCCCAATAGCTCTAGGGAAGGTGTCATTATTCATTGAGGAAATTACCAGCACAGAATTTTCTCTGATTCCCGTTGACCGCAGTTTCCTGAGGGTCAATGATGCTACATGAGTCAAATACTACTTTGATGGAAACCTCAACTGACATTGGAAAATCAGTCGAAATGCTAAAGAGAAAAGGGGTAGAACACGGCATATTTGAATAATATAGTCACTGTACTCGCAATGTTTAAGGACAAACAGATGCATGGACTTCTGATTCTGAGGAGAGGTGTTTCCTATTTGGAATGAGGCTGTTTGGTGAAGCGCTGTGACAGAGAGACAGAAAAAAGTTCCACTCTCTATGGGGAAAAAACACCCTATTCACGGTACATTACGCAGTGACAGACATACACTATTGTCTGTTCCTATAGGGCATTGATCATCTCAATCTCATCATTCACTGATGACCAATAGCAGCACAGAGGCCAGCAGCTCCCATCACCCCAATGGAAAGCTACAAGAGTAAGAGATGGCCAGTGGAAGTGGGAGTAACTAGGGAACTGGTGTAACTTACAGTGGGAGCGGCAGAAGAAAGATGTGAAGAGATATTATCAGTGGAAGAGTATGTGGCAACAGAAGGGGTAGTGCAAGGTGAGTAGGAGTGTAAATAAAGAGTAGGAAGGGGGAGGAAAAATGGCTAATGAAGCTTGAGTGACTGGGAAAAGTTTGTTTTTGGAAAAGTGAGGTTGGGTAAAAACCACCAATGTTCAGGAAAATTGGGAACTGATTCCATTGAAAATTAAGATTTGATGGATTTCTTTTTCTATCACTTGCTTCTTTATCCGATTGTATATTCACTCTGTAGTTTTGTATCTCCATCAACTGCGAGTGACGTGTTTTTCTCCCCCCCCCCCCCCGTGTTGTGTTTCAACATTTTTGAATTTTTTTAACAGTATGTATTTGCTTCCAATTCAAGGTAGACATGAGAATATGATTTGATCTCCTGCAGTTTGTCCATAACATGGAATTTACTTGAATATTTATCCTCATCACATTAGCTGATTCAAGCAATGAATCAGTGTCCATCCTGCAGATGAAAGATTTCTTCAGTTTTCACTATTGTTACAAAGGACAGTGCCACACAACAGGCTAATGTTCCAGTGCAAGGTGCCAAACCGAAGTTCACCCTAAATTAGTTACAAGCTTGATGAATAAGACGTGCTGAGGGACAGAGTGTAAAAGGTGAATTTAACTTTGTGTCGAAAATGGTATTTGCACCACGCTCATCATAGGTGTTAACTACATCACTCTGTAAATTCCCCAAAATAAGGACAACAAGAGACTGGAATTCTTAATTATTCCTTTGCAAATAACATGTAGAGAACAGGAAGAAAATCAAGGTTTGTTTGTGATATTCATAAATGATGATGGTGAGAATGTGGAAGATGGATGGAAGTGGAATGATAACTAATGTTGGGGATGACACAAAGATTAGCTGGGTGCTTCACAGTGAGGAGGACAGGGTTGACTACAGGACGATATAAACAGATGATTTCTATATCCAGATTAATGGCTGATGATGTTAAACACTGATAAATGTAAGATGATGCACATTTGAATTAACAAGACAAATGAGAACTCAAACTTTGAAGGGCGAGGGCTAAACTTGCTCCTTTTTTCTTTGCAGCAGGGAAGGTTGAGTAGGGAACCTTGTACAGGTGTACAAGAGCATAAAGGGTATGGAGAGGATGAACAGACAGCAGCTGTTTCCCTTACTCTAACGGTCAAAAACAAAATGAAACATACTTAAAGTGAAAGGCAGGGGATTGAGAGGGGATATCTGGAGTTTGTATTGAACTGAGAGGGTGGAACAGACATAGAATATAAAGTTCTTATATGTGGAAAAAGGCCCTTCGGCCCAAAATATCCACACTGACCCTCCAAAGAGTAACCCTCCCAAACACATTCCTCCTATATTTTCGCCTGACTAATGTACCTAACCTACACATCCCTGGGCACTTTGGGCAATTTAGCATGGCCAGTTCACTTATCATGCACACCTTTGGATTGTTGGAGGAAATCGGAGTACCGACAGGAAACCCACGCGGATATGGGGTGAATGTGCAAAATCCATACAGGCAGTCACCCGAGGTGGAATCAAACCTGGGTCCCCAGCGCTCTAAGGCAGGCGTGCTCACCAATGAGCCGCATTTCTGCCCCTAATAACATGTCTCTGGAATGCATTCCCTAGGCGGGTGATTGATCAGGTAATCTCACAAAATTTAAAAAAAGCCTTTGGATATTCACTTGATCGTGCAGGCTCGCATTTTCATTCAATTATTCTATGCGGTGGAGATTAGTTTTCTGCTTGTTTTTCCGTTGTAGTGTTAGTTAAAGTTCTTGCAAGGCTTATTGTTCCTGGAGCAGAACAGAAAAAGATGTGAATTTATTGCGGTGCTCAAAAGTATGAAAAAAGTTGCAGAGTAGAAAAAGAACACTCTATTAATAGGCATAATAACATCAAGGAATTCTAATTTCAAGGTTGTCAGTAAAAGAGCTAGAAGTGAAAGAAGGAAAAAACGTCTTTATTTAGAGAGTTGTTACGAATTGGAATTGACCGGCTAGGAAAGTTGTGGATGAAGATTCAAAAGAGAACTGGATATATATTTGGAAATTATGAATTTAACGGGCAACAGAGAGAGGGCTGGCAAATGGGAGGTGCTTGGGAGATATTTTTGGACATGATGCATACATAATGGCCGATCGCTTCCTCCTGCACTTTACAGTTTTGTACTCTATTATGTGTCAGCTGTGAATAAAAGTCAGTATCCAATTATGTCACTGTGTAAATGCTCGCAAATATCTGATTATTTGGTGCAGCATAAGCATTTAAAATGCAAGTATTGCAAGGTCAGCTTCATTATGAAGTCTAATTATTACTCAGAACATGAATATTTTACATGTTGCATTCCCATTACTAAAACAAATATATCATTGCTTTGTCACAAAACTCTTTGGAAACCTCTGACGTTTCACTGACACAATATTACGTTCGTTGCTTTTTTTTCACTGTCCACGTTTCATATTAAACATCATTCATTCTAAAAATTGGAAGTTTTCCAATTATTATTCATTAAAATTTGATAACACAAATAATTTATTTAGTTTAATGTTCACAGTCCATGGTGAATTACTGCAATTTTTAAATTGCTGGCAAATAGCTGAAGATCGTACATGTCAGTGAGAAATTAAACTGATAGTTTATATATAAATGTATAAAAACGCTAATTCTATTTGTATGTTCAGTCGTTTGCTCACTCTGAACATGTAATCATTCAGAAGCAAACCACTTTAAAAATATTGGAGTGGCAAAACATTGTTTTGAATCCTGACATTGAATATCTAATTCTGATCACCACAAGAGTTATGTTCTTTCTTCGATAAAATAAAATGTACATGCTTTATTTCTGTGTTAGAAAATCTTGACAGGAGTTTATATTTTCGTTCCATAAATATAGAATCAACAGAATTGATTGAAGAGATTCTAGTTCAGTTGAATGATTATCGTTCACATCTTATTTTTGCCCAATTCATGGAATATAGCAAACATCCGACGATTGTTCGGCTCAGTAAACTCACGACCTTGCAATGAGCTATGCTGAAAATTGCTTCAAATAAATCTGAAATCATTTACACTGTTATTGGACCTCACAGCTGCCTGAGATACACAGAGACTCAGTGACCTTTTCCAAAATCTGTACATTGAGTTTCTAACCTGGTTCGGGGCAGTCAATCAAACATTACTTCAGAGCAAATAATTCGGAATCCACCTTGGGCAGAGGGAGAACCCGTCAACAGACTATCACTGGTCTCAGTGTAGGTACAAATGTTGTCCAGGTTAAATACTAATGGCTGACCAGCAATCAAGTTTTAAAATTCATCTTCAGTCAGAGCCTGGCCCAGAGAGCAGACGTGTTGACATGGAGAGCCAGAATCACACCATACAATTTACCTATGGTGATGAAATCTGACCTGCCTCCAAGATTCCATACACCTGCACCCCGGGTGAAGACGTTAATAAGTTGACAATCTATTGCAGTGCCTTGTGCCTCACAAAGAAACCTCTAAATCCATATCTAATAAATGGCACCTTCACATTCTCCAGTATCAAAATAAAATAGTACATCACTGTGAATGGTCAGACATTACTACATGGGTCACACAGTAGAATGGATGTGAAGTAACCAGCAGCAAACGGCAATCGAAAATCACATTAATGACTGAACTTGGCGGATTCTGTCTGGTTTAAGTAAACACACAAATTATACTGGCTTTCAGGTGACTGTAACAATGCACACCATAACTGGAGGTTTTGGCCTTACACGGCTCCACAGCTTCCTGATCTCACACACATCATTCCCTCACACATTCAACAATTGATGACAATCCACAAGCTGGGTGAAAGCGGAAACACAGAACAGTGCAGAACAGTGAAGCTCTGTACAGGCCCTTCTGTCCTTGACGTTCTGTCGACCTTTGATCCTACTCTAAGATCAAACTAACATACATACCTTTCATTATACTATCATTCATGTGCCTATCCAATTATATATCCCTAATATAGTTGACATTACTACAACTGTTGCCGGCTGTTGATTGTACACACCCACCCCTCTGTGAAAGAACCTACCTCTGACATCACCCCTAAACTTTCCTTCAATTACCTTAAAATACCCTCATACCCCGTCGAGAGACATTTCCACCCTGGCAGAAAGTAAATGTCTATCCACTCTATCTAGGTCTCTCATCACCTTGAACACCCCTGTCAAGTCACTTTCCATTCTTCTTCGTTCCAATGAGGAAAACACCCTAGCTCCCTCAAATTTTCTTTGTAAGACATGCTCTCCAGTCCAGGCAGCATCTTGATAAATCTCCTCAGCACCCTTACCAAAGCTTCCACATCTTTCCTATAACGAGGCAACCAGAGCTGATCACAATATTCTATGTTGGTCTCACCAGGGCTCCATAGAGTAGCAGCATAACCTCGCAGCTGTTAAACTCAATCCCTCGGCTAACGAACACATCAAACACATCCTTAACAACCTTATTAACCTGGGTAGCAATTTTGTGGGAGCTATGTCATGGACCATATGATTCCCCTGTTTCTCCACAATGGAAGAATCCTGCCTTTAAACCTGTATTCTGCATTCAAATTCAATCTTCCAAAATGAATCGTATCCCACTTTCCGTATTGAACACCATCTGCCACTTCGCAGCTGGGTACTGCATCCTGTCAATGTTCCTGTTGCAAACTACAACAGACCTCCACTCTATCCACAGTTCCAGCAACCTGTGTTACATCATCAAACTTACGAACCTACCCTTCCACTTCGTCATCCAAGTGATTTATTAAAATCACAAACAGCAGAGGTCCCAGAACCGATCCTTACGGAACACCACTGCTCACCTAGTTCCGCACTGAATACTTCCCATTTACCACGACCCTCTGTATTCTATGGGTTAGCCAATTCTGTATCCGGACAGATAGGTCTCCCTGTATACCATGCCTCCTTACATTCTGAATGAAACTACCACGGGGAAGATTATCAAACACCTTGTTAAAATCCATGCACTCCGCATTCACTGCTCTACCTTCTTCAGTGTGTTTAATCCCATCCTCAAATAATCTAATAATGAGTTGTGAGGTATGACCTGCCCCTCATAAATCCATGCTGACTATTTCTAATTAAACCTTGTTTTCCAGAATCCTCACCAATAGTTTGCCCAATACTGTTGTAAGACTGACTGGTCTGTCATTCTCAAGAAAATCCCTGTTTCCTTGCCGGAACAAGGGATTACATTTGCTACCCTCCAATCAACCGACGCTACTCCAATGGAGAGTGAAGGCACAAAGACCATCGACAAAGGCACAGAAATCTCTTTCCTCTCTTCCTGTAGTAACCTAGAGTGTTTCCCGTCTGGCCGAGGGATTTATCTATCCTAATGTTTGTACTGTATTTCACCTCAACTTTTTACTCCCTGTCCAACCAAATTATTGACTGCTTTCCATTTCCGAGCTCTGTACAGCGCTGCCTTCCTGAGCAAGTATGGTTCCCAATATCCTGTGTATTATGGAATGGAAAACATGGGAAGCTTTGATTCTGCTGCTCCTCAGATGCAGCCTGACTGCTGTGCTTTTCCAGCGCCACAATTTTCGACTCTGGTCACCAGTTCTCACTTTCTCCATCACTGAGGGCTGTCTCCTCTGCACACTGAGCAGGGAACTAATTAGCAGAAACTCAGTCTGGAGCTGACTGTTCAGTTCTGGAAAGTTGCATTTGATGAACACATTTACTAAAAACGAACTTCAAATTCAACAAATATTCATTCAGTCCCAGTGTTACAGTTTTGGTTCATGAATTGGACAGGTTGATGATGAGCAGTGAATGACTGAAGAACTCCGAGGTACAGAGTATTCCAGGTGATATATTCCAGGTTGGATGTGCTTTACCTTACTGCTGGTAATATTATCAGACAGACAGATATGATAAGGAAACGAGGTGACATGTGGAAGTATGACATTATTGCCGTTACAGAGATGTGTTTAAGGGAGGTCGGGGCTAACAACTCAATATTGTGTGGTACCAGAACAAGAGTCAGGACAGAAGAGAGGGTAAAAGAGGAGATGGTGTTGCCTTATTAATTATGGAGTCAGTTACTGGCGTAAGAAGGGACGATGTCTTGAAAGGATCTTCTAAAGAGGCTTGGTGGTTAGAGCTCAGGATCAAAACCATGACAGAAACACTGCTAGGGATATATTATATACCCTCAGATAAAGGAAGGTACGGGAGCAGGAATATAACCAAGTTATTGAGGTGTGTAAAATCAAGCATTTCAATTCCAAACATTCATTCGGTCAGTGATAAATTTTTAAGAGGGGCAGGTGCTTTGAAATATATTCCAGAGAGCTTCTTATATCAACACAGAGCAGATACAACAATGGGCAGTGCAGTGCAGGGCCTCACTGTGAGGAACGAAGCCTGTCAGCTGTTCCAGGCAGAAGTGGGAGAGCATTATAGGACCATTGACCGTGATGTCACACATTTTGACTTTGCGAAGGAAAAGACCACAGAAATGTGAGAAAAATAAGAGCTTTTTGCATTGGGAAGACAGATTTTATGGAAAACCATGACATGATCTGGCCAAAGTGCAGTTGCTTCTGGGTGAAACTGTAGCAGAACCAGGTGGGGCGGGCGTTGGGGGAATCATTTGTTTAAAATGGAATTGATGACAGCGTCGGCCCAGCATGTTAGACCGAAGATAAAATTTAGGAAAACAAACCCAGTGAACCTCAGATGTCAACACAAATTCCGAACTGGATGAAAAGGGAAAGAGAAGCTTAAATCTGGTACCAAGTGAGCAGGTCAATGAAGGTCCTAAAAGAATATAGCAAGTGGAGGGTTAAACTTAAACAGTCAGTGGAAGAGCAGAAAGAGGGTTGATAAAACATTAACGGGTAAGATTAGCAAGAATCCACAGTCACATTTTTTTGGATAATTAAGGGGAAGAGGATAACGTGAGAAAGAATGGGAGTATTAGAGACTAAGGGCACAGCCTGTTCACAGAGCCAGAGAATATGTTAAACACATCCTACAAATCGGTCTTCAGTTTGGAGAAGCAGTTCCTGGATTCAGGGAGAGTGACCGTTTGACCCTTGAGCAAATTGACACAGGAGCTGAGGAAGAATTAGAATTTTATGCAAGATGGAGTGGGCATATCACCAGATTAAAGACCACCAAGTCTCACATCAGTGAGAGGGAAACAATTGTAGAAAATTTGGAGGACTGTTGAGGCTGGATCATTAAATATCTTCAAGGCTGAGACAGACAGATTTTTATACAAGCGATACGGGGAAATCACAGGAAAGTGGAATGAGGGATTAACAAAATAAATATAACCTAATGGAAGGAAAAGCAGACTCAGTGAGCGGATAGACATATTGTTGCCCCTACGTCTAATAGTGTTCTTTTCCAATAACCTTGTATTGACAAGAACATCAACCTCTCTCACTATGGAGTGAGACACAGTTTGGAATGCAATCGAGGGATTCAAGGAATTCATAAATGCAATACAAATGGACAGAAAGTACGAGAGGACTGCAATAATACGGATTGCCTGTTAGGGTGAGGATTTGCATCGACACAATCACCACTACCAGAATAAAGACCTCAGCAAGACACCCTATAAGGCCAAGAGCAGACCTGCACTGGGGAGCAGGTAGACTGGGGCCAGGTGTCAAGGAGTGCTGAAGACCTAAACACTACATCACTGTGGTGTCTCCTTCCTTCCCTGACCAAGATTAAATGTGAAGGGGGAGGGAGACATGCCGTTGTAGCAGAGTAAGCAGGAAGGCTTTGACATGAGAGGCTTCGGATAGCTTAGCTCAGCAAAATGTACAGGGAAACTCAAATACAGTCTTTTTAACTTTATTGTTACAGCAGTCAAGATAGCATTTAGGGCAGTTGCACGCTCCATCTTGTGAGATGTGGTAGCTCAGGGAGAATTCAACCATCCCTAATGGCTACACGTGTGGGCACTGCACCCAGCTTCAGCTCCAGGGAGACCGTGTTCTGGAGCGACACTGGGCGGCAAGGTGGATCACGGGTAAGCACAGCTACCTCAGAGCACCAGGTAACAGGGTTCAAATCCTGTCTCGGGCAACTGTCTGTGTGGAGTATGCACATTCTCCCCGTGTCTGCATTGGTTTCCTCTGGGTGCTGCGGTTTCCTCCCACAGTCCAAAGATGTGCAGGTTAGGTGAATTGGTCATGCTAATTACCCGTAGTGTTGCTTGTAGGGGAATGGGTCTGGGTGGGCTGCTCTTCGGTGGGTCGGTGCGAGCTTGTTGGACTGAAGGGCCTGTTTACGCACTGTAGGTAATCTAATCTAGGATGCACTGAGGGTCATCCGAGATACCGACAAATTCATAGACACGCCCCAGTTATGTTTCTTTAATGACTGTAATATTCCAGTCCAAAGTTCATCGTCCTGAGTTCATTAGCCTTATATGTCAGTCCTGTTGTATTTAAATGAACACAATTTAATCCAACAGGCGTTCCTTGCTTCCTGTAATATTCCAGGCAGAGAGTAGATGGGCGACCACCATGAATGGCAAAGGGAGTAGGCAGGGATTGCAGGAATCCCCTGTGGCTATTACCCTCTAAAACAAGTAGACCATTTTGGATTGTTGGGGGCGATGCCTGTTCAGGGGAAAGCAGCAGTTGCCAGGTTGGTGGTACGACCACTGGCTCTTGGGCACAGCAGGAAAGGGTAAAGGTAAACAGGGCGTTAAAGTTAAGAGGGTCGATTGTTAATAGGACAGATCAAAGATTCTGTGGTCACAAACGGGAATCCAAGATGGTGTGTTACCTCCCAGGTGCTAGGGTTCAGGATGTTTCCAAGTGGCTGCAGAACATTCTCAAGGGGGAGGGTGAGCAGAAGAAATCATTATGCACGTTGGCACAAATGCTATCTATAAAAATAGGGATGAGGTACTGCGGTGTAATTACAGAGAGCTAGGAGAATCATTCTTTAAAAATACCTTGACAGTGATAATCTCCTGAGAGGGAGATTAACGTCAGAGACTTGCACTGAAGGGGATTCCAATATATTGGCGGCCAGTTTTGCTCGGGTTACAAGGGAGGGTTCAAACTAGATTGGCAAGTGGTCATATCCTCAAGAGCAGGGAGGCAAGTGGAAGGAGATACAATCATCAGAAATAGTAAGGTTAGGCTGGAAAACGACAGAGATAAAGTAATGCATTTTGGATTAAATTGCATCTGTTTCAATGCACGAGGCTGACAGGTAAGGCCGATGAACTCAGGGTGTGGATATGTAAGTGGGACTGGGATATTATAGCCATTACAGAAACATGGCTAAGTGATGGAAATGACAGACAGTTTAATGTACTATGGAACAGGTGCTTTAGGTGAGACAGAGATGGTGGAAGGAGGGTAGGGGGAGTTGCATTTCTGATTAAGGGGAGTACCACAGCAGTAATCAGAGATAAAATAACTGATGGATGACCCCATGAGGCTTTGTGGGTGGAGTTAAGAAATAGGAATGGAATGGTGAGGTATTGGGGTTAATATCGGCCCCCAAAAAGTCAACAGGAATGAGAGTAACAAATATGCAGGGAGAGAGGGGAGACCTGCAGGAGCAATAGGTTTATAATACTAGGGGATTTTAATTTTTCTAATAGAGACTGGAACGGCCAGAGCATTAAGGGATTTGATGAGATAGAATCAGTTAAATGCATCAGGAAAGTTTCCTCAAGCAGCATATAGAGTATCCTACTCGGGAAGGGGCAAAACTCAAACTTTTCTTAGGAAATCGGGTTGGACAGGTGACTGAATTAATAGTGGAGGAGCACTTTGGGACCAGTAACCATAGTTCTATTAGTTTTCATATAGTTATGGAGAGGGACAAAACTGGTCAACAGGTTCATGTTCGAACTTCGGGCGTGGTTCAGGTACAGGCAGCTGGGATCAAGGGAATCCCTGGAGATATATAAGAGATACAGGAGTTCACTGAAGAAAGAAATCAGTCGGGTGAAAAGGGGGCAAGAAAGAGCCTTGGCTGAGAAGATTAGGTTGAATCCAAAAAGGTACTTAAATATATTAAAAGAAAAAAACAGTAACTGGAGAGAAAATAGGACCCATCGAAGACCAATGTGGACAAGTATGTGTGGAGCTATAAGAGATGGGTGAAATCCTCACCGAATATTTCTACTCTATGTTTACTGTGGAGAAAGACATGATGACTTCAGAACTTGAGCAAGTTAGTTATGATATCTTATGGACAATCCATGTCATAGTAGAGGAGATTTGGACATACTAGAATGTTTGAAAGTAGATAAATCTCATGGTCCTTACCCGGTATATACAAGAACACCTCAAGTGGCTCCAGAAGACTTTTCAGCGACCCTGGACTATAATGTTGATCATCACTGACCACAGTGGACGTCCAGGAAGACTGGAGGGTAGCAAATACCATGCCCTTATTCAAGGAGGACTGCACAAAAAAGCCTTGGAACTACAGACCAGTAGGTTGAACATCCGTGGTCGGTAAGTTACTTGAGAAGGTTCTGGGGGATAAGATGTACATGCATTTAGAAAGACAGGCTTTGATTAGGAAGAGTAAGTGTGGCTTTGTGCGAGGAAGTTTGTGCTTGACAATTTTCTTAATGTAATTGGATGATGTGACCAAGAAGATTGTCTTGGGTAGGGCAGTAGATGTTGAAACATGTGATGTTGGAAAAGCACAGCAGGTCAGGCTGCATTTTAGGGGCAGGAGAATCTATGTTTCGGACATAAGCCCTTTATCAGGAACGTCCAATATGTCGATTCTCCTGTTCCTCTGATGCTGCCTGACCTGCGGTGTTTTTTCAGTGCCACACTTTTCGACACTAATCTCCAGCATTTACAGAGCTCACTTTCTCCAAGATTTAGTCAATATGGATTTCAGTTACAGCAGAACGGAAAGAGGCCTTTCAACACCTGCAGCTTGATGTACACTTACAGGAGTAGGCCAATAAACCCCTCGGGCCTATAAAACTGTAACCAGATCATGCAGCACTAGTATCAGTTACACAGCAACAGGATCAGTCTATTCAGTTACTTGAAGTAGGTAACACAGGAAATTGAAGAGGAAACAAAGTGACTGGACTATGGAGTATACTGGAATAAAACCAGGCTACATAGCCCATCAGACCTGCCATTCCATTCAGCAAGTCAGGGCCGATCTTCACTCGGCCGCAATTCCTCTTTTATGCCCAATTCTTTGTGGCCCTCAACTCTCTGACGGGTCAAAATCCATTGACACCCACTCACACCCCCCAAACATTTCAGTGATTTGGCCTCCCCAACTGTCTGGTGCCAACTGTCACTACTCGCTGAGAGAAGGAAACACTCCCCACACATATAACTTGGCCTATTGAAATGGATAGAAGATATGAACACAGCGTAAAATGACTGGCTCTGATATCATGGCAGTATTTGATTGAGCGAGATGTCAAGGAGACTGAACAAAATTGAACTTGATGGGAATCAGTTGTAAACTCCCCACTGGTTGAATCATTCAGAACACAATGTGGCTGGTGGACACCAATCCTCCCAGTCCAGGATGTCTCTGTGGGCAATCCTCAGGGTAGCTTCTTCGGCATAAACATCATCAGCTGCTTCATCAATATCTTTACCTCTGTCATACGATCAGAGGTGGGGATGTTCTGTGAAGATTATACAATATTCAGAATAATGAGTCACCTCCTAATGTACTCAGGTATCAAATCTGGACAACATTCAAGCTTGTGCTCTTAATGTATAGGTAACATTGATCAAAAGCACTGCTGTGCACTAAACATTTCCATGGTTAAAAGAAAGAGGAACTCCTTCAGCCATTCTAGCTGGTTTCACAGTAATATAAGAAAGCCATTCCACCCACCTGATCTGTTCGATAACAACAGGCGCAATGCGTTAACTCACTCCTGCCTATTACACAAGAAGACAATTTAAAAAAAACAGTAGATGTTGGAATCCAAAATACACACGCAGGAAGCTGGAAGAACAAAATAAGCAAGGCAGCAACAAGACGTTGAGAAGTGAACGCTTTGGATATAACCATTCGTCAGGACTGTGGATGGGAGTAAGGGAGTCTATAGATAAAGTGCGGGTGAGGAAGGAGGAGGCAGAGTGGCGAGGTGGGGAATAAGTGAACACAGATCAAAGGTATCAGCGAGTTGGTGATGGGATGGCTGAGTCCAGTTGGTAGGTAGCTTGACAAAAGCTTGCTCAGAGGAATGGAAGGGAGGGGAGAGTCTGGGAAGGGAGTCAAGGGATTGGAAGGGAGGTTATTTGCAATTGGAGAATTCAATGTTGAGTCCCCGGGGTGTAGGCTACACAGGAGACAGATGAGATCTTTTTCTTCCAAATCATGGTTTGGTTCGTTGTGGCAATGGAGGACGCCAAGGATGGCCATGTTGGAAAAGGACTGAGAAAAAGAATTGAAATAGGAGTAATTTAGCTAGGATGACGACTACATTTTAAAACAGACAAAAACTTTATTCATAAAATTACACAATGAAACACAAAGATCAGAATAAAGAATCACACCAGAATTCAACCTATTCAACTAGACTTAATTATGCTGTTCCGAGCATACACAACTGTCCCAATAATCAAACTCCCAACTAAAACCAGTACAAACGGAACATATCCTTCCAGGTTGACATTGAAGGTCAGGAAAGAGAGAGAGTTTCCACACAGCTCCCAGATGAACTTCCCAGGTCAAAACTCAACTGAAAACTGCTCAGGGTAAAGAATGAGGTCTGCAGATGCTGGAGATCATAGCTGAAAATGTGTTGCTGGTTAAACCACAGCAGGTTAGGCAGCATCCAAGGAAGAGGAAATACGACGTTTCGGGCATAAGCCCTTCATCAGGAATGAGGAGAGTGTGCCAAGCAGGCTAAGATAAAAGGTAGGGAGGAGGGACTTGGCGGAGGGGCGATGGAGCCTCTGGTTCTCACCTACCACCCCACCCCCCACTGGTTCTCACCTACCACCCCACCAACCTCCGTATACAACGTATCATCCGCCGTCATTTCCGCCACCTCCAAACGGACCCCACCACCAGGGATATATTTCCCTCCCCTACCCCATCAGCGTTCCGCAAAGACCACTTCCTTCGTGACTCCATCGTCAGGTCCACACACCCCACGAACCCAACCTCCACTCCCGGCACCTTCCCCTGCAACCGCAGGAAATGTAAAACTTGCGCCCACACCTCCTCCCTCACTTCCCTCCAAGGCCCCAAGGGATCCTTCCATATCCGCCACAAGTTCATCTGTACCTCCACACACATCATCTATTGCATCTGCTGGACCCGATGTGGCCTCCTCAATATTGGGGAGATGGGCCGCTTACTTGCGGAACGCTTCAGAGAACACCTCTGGGACGTCCGGACCAACCAACCCAACACCCCGTGGCTCAACACTTTAACTCTCCCTCCCACTCCACCGAGGACATGCAGGTCCTTGGACTCCTCCACCGGCAGAACATAACAACACGACGGCTGGAGGAGGAGCGCCTCATCTTCCGCCTGGGAACCCTCCAACCACAAGGAATGAACTCAGATTTCTCCAGTTTCCTCATTTCCCCTCCCCCCACCTTGTCTCAGTCGGTTCCCTCAACTCAGCACCGCCCTCCTAACCTGCAATCTTCTTCCTGACCTCTCCGCCCCCCACCCCACTCCGGCCTATCACCCTCACCTTGACCTCCTTCCACTTATCACATCTCCATCGCCCCTCCCCCAAGTCTCTCCTCCTTACCTTTTATCTTAGCCTGCTTGGCACACACTCCTCATTCCTGATGAAAGGCTTATGCCCGAAACGTCGAATTTCCTATTCCTTGGATGCTGCCTAACCTGCTGTGCTTGAACCAGCAGCACATTTTCAGCTGAAAACTGCTCAACTCAATTAAGCGCAACTAATTCAGCTAAAATAGCTCACCACTCTCTGTTCATTATACTGGTCACTTATAAAGCATGACCACTTTGGCCTGAAGTGTCATCTGTTTCCATATAAACAAAAGGCCTCTAAAAATCCTTTTCACTTATGTACCAAACCAGACTGATAGGAGCTTGGCCCCGTTTTATTGTCCCTGCGATAGAAACCAAGGATAGAGTCTCCTTGAGCCAAGGAACAGCTTTTTGACAAATAAGGGACTTGCTTTGTGACATGTCTCCCCCCACTAAAAAAAAGAACCATCAATGCTAAAAGATGGCTGCATTTTTAACCCTTCAAACCCAGTTAGTAGTCTCAAAACAGACAGATACACTATACTAACTCTAAACATTCAAACATGCACAAACCCTTTCAAATTCAGGCAGCGGTACACCCACCACCAAACACCTCTGTATCTCATTCGAGTCTCAATAACTCATCAGCTTTCACTCTTTCGCGACCTTCCACATGCACAATTGTCAGATTGAATGGCTGCAACAAGAAGCTCCATCTTAACAATCTGGCATTTTTGTCCTTAGTTTTTCCCACAAATGTGTTGTGATCATTGTATACGATTGTCTCAGATGCATTGCTGGTAATATAAACACAGTTATGGTGTAATGCCAACATTAACTTTAAAGTCTTTTTTTTCCACCGTTGAACATTTCTGTTGATGAACGTTAGACTTCCCAGAATAATACCCGATGGGCCTTTCTATTCCCCATCATCCTCCTGTAGGAACACTGGGCCAATACCCACATCACTGGCAAGGAATTGGATAATCTAGTGTAGCTCTTCTGGGAGCAGTGTTAACACAGTCTTTAGATTGTAAAATGCCTTTTGACAGTCCACTGTCCACTGAGAGTTCTTGCCCTTGACAAATTGGTGAGTGGAGCCGCCGCACTGCTTAAAGTTTGGCACAAACTTTCGGTAAAATCCAGTCAATCCCATGAACCGTAGTACTGCATATTTTATTTTTTTGTCGACGGTGTGAAACATTCCCCAACTACTTTCGTTTTCGTATCTCATGGGGCCATTTGTCCATGTCCAATAATGTGACCCAGGGACGTGACTTGGAGTTTCTCAAATTCACTTTTAGCTAAGTATACCACCCAGCCTGCCTTCTAAAGTTGATCGCACAAGTCCGATAAATGCTGTGAATGTTCCTTCCATGAGTGACTAAAAACCACCTGGTCATCAACATAGACCATACAGTTGGGAAATCAGGCAATGACCTTATTATCAGTCTCTGAAATGTGGCTGGATCGCTTTTCATACAAAATGCCACAATTTGAACTGTCCATTTGGTGTTATGAAAGCCGAAATTGCCTTTGCTTTTTCTGACAGAGTTCCGTGCCAGTAGCCTCTGAGCAAATCCAACTTAGAAATGTAAGTAGCTTCTCCCACTTTTTCGGAACAGTTTTCCAAACATGGAATTTGATCTGCATCAGTCTTTGTAATGGCATTGACTTTGTGATCATCCACACATGACCGTTGGGTACCATCTGGCTTTGGTACCATGACTATATGTGAACTCCAGTCACTGTAACTCACTTCGATTATGACATATTGGAGTGTGCGCTCTATCTCCTTCTGAACCTGTGCCAATTTTGGAGAGTCATACCCGTAAGGATGTTGCTTAATCAGAACAGCATCTCCTGTGTCTACATCATGCACAATTATGTTCGTACTTCCCAGTTTATTACCGCATATCTCTCCACAAGATAGTAAAAACTCTTTCAGGTCATTTTTCTTTTCTTGTGTAAGGTAACTCAATAATTTATCCCATTTTTTGACAGCTTCCTCATTCTCCAATTTGATTTGAGGAATGTCCAATTCGGAATCCTCTGAACTTGGTTCTTCCTTCTGTGCTGTAATCATTAACACCTTCTCCTCTTGCTTTCCTTCCCTATCAAAATACCTTTTGAGAATATTCACATGACACACTCAGTGAGATCTCATCCTGTCTGGAGTCCGTATCAAATAATTCACCTCATTCAATTTCTTCCCAATTTGATAAGGTACGCCAAAACTTGCTTTTCAAGGTTCAACTGTTACTGAAGGTAACACCAATACTTTACTCCCAATTGCAAAATTGCCAATTTATGATTTCTGATCCACTTCCTGTTTCATTGTACGCTGCAATCCTTTTAAATTCTGTCTACCCAACTCTCCATCTCTATTTAATCGTTCCCTAAAATTTGACACATCATCCAAATGGATGGTCTCTGAATTCTGACTTATTAATTTCTCCTTAACCAATGTTAATGGTCCTTTTACTTTATGCCCACAAATTAATTTAAATAGACTGAATTTGGTCGATTCATTCTGTGCATCTGTGATCACAAATAGTTCAAAAGGAATTTCCTTATCGCAATCATCTGGATAATCCTGATCATAAAACCTCAACATGGTCTTCAGTGTTTGATGCCATCTCTCTCATGCTCCCTGTCATTCCAAATAGTACGCAGTAAATTTGAATTGCTTTACTCCCAAGTTATCCATCGTCTCCTTGAATAGTTCGGGTGTGAGGTGTGATCTGTCTGGATCTCTATTGGTAGTCCGTACCGAGTAAAAAAATAAGCATTTTTCTACAACTCTTTTAGCTGTGATGCTGCATAATGGGTCTGCCCCTGGAAATCTAGTCGACACATTCATTATTGTTAATAAATACTTATTTCCACTTTTTGTTTGAGCAAGGGGCATACACAATCTATCAAGACTCTTGCGAAATGTTCCTCAAATGTTGGAATAGGTATTAAAGTTGCAGGTTTTATTACTGTCTGTGTGAATGTTTGAGACATCTGGCAAAATTCAACTACATCTTTGTGTTGTCCAGGCCAGTGAAAGTATCTTTGTATTCCAGCCTGTAATATCCTAACCCCGAAATGATATCCAAGTGGTAGCTCATTGCCACTCGCAGCGCCTCCTTTCTATACCCAACAGGCAAAACAATTTGAAGAATTTCTGTCCACGCCTGATCTGCTTCAATATGCGCTGATCTCCATATCCACATTAAAATATCATTTTAGTAATAACACACAGGATGCATTCATTCTCTGTCTTGCTAAATGTTTTTTGATATAACTTTTGTAACTCATCATCTTTCTGCTTAATTTAATCAACTTAGTAGAGCTAAAGTACTTTCATGTTTTCATACTTGCTCCTTCTGTTCCACTTATCTCGTCAAAAAGAAACTTTCGGACAACTCAATGTCAGCTTCCTTATTGGTGGCTTTATCCTGCTTCAACCAGTGCATTGTGATCTTCTGATGACGTAATCAGGGAAAATTCCTGGATAAACATTCTCCAGGTCTTCAGTTGCCTGCATCTTCACTTACTTTTCAACTAGAGTAGGCAGCACGCCTACCAGTGAATCAGCCATATTATTTTCAAGGACAATTTTTATTCCTGGAGCTGAAAGTTAGGGGTCCAGTACACCTACCACACATTCCCCGCTCTTCTCTGGACTCCATTGCCTCACTTTACATAACTGAGCACTTTTTGCCTCACTATGAATTCCTGTTCCCAGCACATTTTCTGGCAATAGTCTCTCAAGAGTTCATAAAGCCTCACCCCTCATCATTACAGACTGAAAATATCCTGTGTAAATTAATATTGGAACCTCCTTACCAATTACTCCTGGCCTATGTGAATAAACTTTACCCTTCCATGTAGATTTTTTACGCAGATTTAGCATGTCCACTGATCACCTAGTACACTCTGAGGCAGTTGCCTAACTCCCCCTATGCTTTTTGTTACTAGTTCAACGAAACGTCCAGGCTTGTCTTGTTATCCTACAGCTGGATTTCTCCCAGCTCACCAACACTGTGAATTTGTGTGGCCATCTTAATTACAATGAAAACACCATAGTATTTAAACTTCTTTGTCCCCCTCAAGGTTTTCTTTATTACCGTGGTAAATTATCCTTACATTCTACACTGTGATCTACCTTTCCCTTTGCACATGAGGATATCTATTTGCTCCAATTTCTGTCCCTCAGAGACCATAACTGGTTCTGGAAAGCAAATCAAGTTTATGGACCAGTTCATAATCATCAGCCATTTCAGCAGCTAACCTTGCTGTTTGCACTCTCTGCTCTTCCACCTGAGTTTGCACTACTTCAGGTAGTGAATTTTTGAATTCCTCCAAATACTAACCTCTCTAAGGGCAGTATAGCTTTGCCTGAATTTTAAAGCCCTTATCCAACTATCGAAATTAGTCTGTTTGGTCCTTAGAATCTCAGTGTAGGGTTGACCAGGATCCTCATTAGATTCCTGAAAGGTTGCCTATGTTGACTTAATTTTTTTTAATCTCTTCAGACTCCCGAGATTCCTCCTCTGATAGAGATGTGAATACCTCACCAGTCCTACGTACAAGTTTCGTTTGGATCAACAAATCCCACATTGCCTCTGGCCACTTCGTTTGTTGAGCCAACTTTCCAAATGAGATGAAAAGGGCATCACATTCTTCTCATCAAATTGAGGCAATGCTTGAACATAAGCAAACAAATTCTCACTAGGCTTCTGACTACCAGGGGTTGCTCATCCGCACTCTCTTCCTTACTAAGCCCACCCTCAGTCGTTATCTCCACTGACTTCCCTTTTTAAGTGTCAGTTTTTGCTCTTCAAAACCTCCCTCTTTCTCTCTCCCCTGCTGGTTTCTCTTTTGTCATTCTTTCTTTTTGACTCTCTGTTCTGCTGCTCTCTCATTTCCCCCTTCTTCTGCATTTTATTGAAAGTCAAATGTTTCATTTTGGCTGCCCTCTCCTTACATCTCGCCGCTAACGCAAGATGTTTCATTTGCAACTGAACTCTTCCCATCTCTATAGATTCGAATGGTGTCTCCAGCAAGTTTAATTGACGAGCTACTGCTGTAATTACCTCTCCTTTCCTCACAGAAGCAGTCAGTTCCAATTGCAAATTGGTCTTATTCACTTATCGTAAAATATCCAAAGTCACTGCATGCACACCGAGGAAACATTTGGCGACTGAAATTGCCATTACTATTCGAAGCTTTGTCAACCCAGTCAAATGAATACCCGAACTAAAGACACTAGCACCTCCCACTCGCTGTGGAAAATCTAGCAATCAACCCCCCAGTCTGTTATGGACGAGGCTAGACCACTCAAAACATTCTTAAGCAAGCAGCCCAGAGCAGAACTTTGCAGTTTGTTTTGGTAATTATCCAATGAAAATTACCCGGAGTAATTTAGCTAGGGTGACGACTAGATTTTAAATCAGAGAAAAACATTATTCACAAAATTACACAATGAAACACAATGAACAGAATAATGAACCCCTACAGAATTCAACTGATCCAGCTAGACTTAATTATGCTATTCCAAATACACACAATAGTCCCAATAATCAAACTCACTTGAAATAACGTCATAATGGAATGCATGTTTACAGGTTGAAGCTAAATGGCAGAAAACAGACAGAGTTTCCACACAATCAACTGAAAACTGCCCAGCTCAACTCAACTCAGCTAGCTCAGTTAAAAGAGCTGACAACTCCCCGTTCATTGTACAAGTCACTTCGAAAGCATGACCACTTTGGCCAGTAGTTTCATCTGTTTACATATAAATAAAAGGCCTCTGAAAATCCCTTTTATGTCTGTACCAAACCAGACTGATCATAGCCTGGCCCCGTTTTATTGATGCTCTGAAAAACATCAAGGACAGAGTCTACTCGAGCCAATGAACAGCTTTTAGCAAAAAAGAAGGATCGGTTTGTGACAGAGAAGACAGGCTCGTGTTCTGTATGGAGTTCAGAATATGGCGGGAATGGCTAATACTGTCAGAGTGTGGCTGATGACAGATTTGTGAACAACATGACGTTCAATGCAAGGTCACATACCAACTGTACATCCAGACGGTGATAGTTCCTTCAGAATCTGGAGCTCTCTCTCTCAACGAACATGGGGGCTCCATAGAGCTCTGTAAATTATCATAGAGTCATAGAATTCACCAGAACCATGGCGAACCATGGCATGGAGACAGGCCATTAGCACAAACTCGTTCATGCTGATCAAAATGTCCATCCATGCTAACTCCATTTCCCTGCTCTTCGTCCATATCCTTCTAAACCTTTTCTATCTATATATTTGTCCAAATGTGAAGACACATATCATGGAAAACATGGTATATCTAATGCTATCCGTGTTTTGTTTTGGAAATAATGAGTGTTGATTGATAACATTCCAGTGTTAATGCAATCACGTTTTTATTCTTTTTGTAGCATTACAGATTAAACTCTCATTTCCTTCACACTCTCCTCATGGTACCATCACTGCAGGGAATTGTCTGGTGAAACTCCATTACACCATCTCTCTGTAGCAAGGAGATCATTGATTATAAATGAAAGAAAATACTGCCTCAAGTACACTCCACAACTGCAGGACGGTGTCTTCACTCTTTTTCTTTAATCATTTTGTAATGAACGATACTACTCATTATTGTGCTGATTACTTGCTGAGTCATAGAGTGATAGAGATGCACAACATGGAAACAGATCCTTCGGACCGACCCCTCCATGCCGAGCAGATATCCCAATCCAATCTAGTCCCACCTGCCAGTACCCCACTGCTCCATAGGAATCCTGTTAGTGCCTCATGATCAAGGACATCCAGCTCCTTTTCACCAAGAGCACTTTCCATCATCTCGCCTTCTCATAAATACAAAATGAGAAGGATTGCATTTTTTGCCAATCATTTATTTGCCTTATGAAGCAAAGTCACACCAACAATAACATCACTATTGCCATTGGAGTTGATTGGAGATACTGAGGAGGAGATGATCCAGCTGTATTATCTCTGAGTATGAATCCAGGGAATCAGGTAATTATCCAGACACCGGATCCGAATCACCACAACGGCAAATGTTGGAAATTGAATTCAATAAAATATCAGCAATTAAGAATTAAATGAAACAATGAAACCATTGTCGATTGTCCTACCTAGAACCCTCATGCCCTTCAGGAAAGGAAATCTACCTTCTTCAGCTGGTCGGGCTTACATGTAACTGCAGACCCACAGCAATGTGGTTAACTCTCAGTTGCTGTTTGAAATGGCCAAGCCAGCCACTCAGTTATATCACTCACTTCAAAGCCTCAAAGAGAGGAAAACGGATGGACCTCAGCACTGACTACTTACAGCCCACGGACTGCAGTGGGTCAGGAAGGCAGCTCACCACCACCTTCTCAAGGACAATGAAGAAAGGGAATTAAATACTGGGCCAGCATCCCATTAATACATAAAAGAAGATGATCATTAATACATAAAAGAAGACTTGAAAGCTGGGTAAGCAAGTTTGCGGATGACACGAAAGTCGGTGGAGTTGTGGATAGTGAGGAAGGAAGTGGTAGGTTACAGCGGGATATAGATAAGTTGCAGAGCTGGGCGGAAATGTGGCAAATGGAATTCAATGTAGCTAAGTGCGAAGTCGTTCACTTTGGTAGGAATAACAAGATGATGGATTACTGGGCTAATGGTAGGCTACTTGGTAGTGTGGATGAGCAGAGGGATCTTGGTGTCTATGTACACAGATCTCTGAAAGTTGCCACCCAGGTAAATAGTGCTGTGAGGAAGGCATATGGTGTACTGGGCTTTATTGGCAGAGGAATTGAGTTCCGGAGTCCTGAGGTCATGTTGCAGTTGTATAAGACTCTGGTGAGGCCTCATCTGGAGTATTGTGTGCAGTTTTGGTCGCCATACTATAGGAAGGATGTGGAAGCTTTAGAACGAGTGCAGAGGAGGTTTACCAGGATGTTGCCTGGAATGGTAGGAAAATCTTATGAGGAAAGGCTGAGGCACTTGGGGCTGTTCTCATTGGAGAAGAGAAGGTTTAGGGGAGATCTGATAGAAGTGTATAAGATGATTAGGGGTTTAGATAGGGTAGATACTAAGAACCTTTTACCGCTAATGGAGTCAGGTGTTACTAGGGGACATAGCTTTAAATTAAGGGGTGGTAGGTATAGGACAGATGTTAGGGGTAGATTCTTCACACAGCGGGTTGTGAGTTCATGGAATGCCCTGCCCGTATCAGTGGTGAACTCTCCTTCTTTATGTTCATTTAAGCAGGCATTGGATAGGCATTTGGAAGTTATTGGGCTAGTATAGGTTAGGTAGGACTCGGTCGGCGCAACATCGAGGGCCGAAGGGCCTGTACTGCGCTGTATCCTTCTATGTTCTATGTTCTATCACACTCAGGGAAAAGAGAAAAACAGACATAAATAATGTTAAACAGGGACTTTGACATATACCTTACATGGTCATTATTATCAGTAATATGGGAACAGGAGAAACATAAGTAAGGTTTAATTTTATTTTTTATTTCCATCCCAGCTGATCATCAACAATCTCTTTGCTTCTTTCTCTCTATCTCTCTCTTTCTCCATCTATTCAACTCAGTCCTTCTCCCTTTCATGTCAGATGCCGGTCTCATCAACATCGATCACGCTATTTCCCAACTGTGTTCAGTTCTGATGTATGATCATTCGAATCGAATTGCCAATTCTATTTTTCTCTCGACCCGAGGGGGCTGCCAAATCTGCTCAGTTTGTCTGGCACTTTCTCGTTCTTTATTGTTTCTGATCTGTTGTACGATTCTTTGCCTATTTAACTTTTAATTTTGTTATCACTTGGAATGTCTGCATCACTGACAGGGGCAGCATTTTTTGATCTAACCCAATGTCATTTACTGTGAAGTCATTCTTTCAGACAGTACAGAACCATGCACATTGCTGTGGGAGTTACATAAATCTTAAGCCAGACCAGATAATAACGCAAGTTCTATTTACCAAAGGACATCAGTGAAATAGATAAACGTATGGACAAAATACTGGAAATATTATGGTTGTTATTCCCAATTCCTGCCTTTTGTATTTACTTTCTGACCATGTCTGTGGTAGGATGTGGAATAGCATCTTTCTGTGTGATAACCTGTGCATCTGAATTACATTTCTTCCGACATTACTGCGCTGAGAGAGTGTTTCTGCCATTAAGTTATTTTAGAGACAAGAACAAAGTTGCGATTGAAATATTTGTCTTAAAGGAGAAGTGTAACCATAACGTCTGAATTTTACCAAAGCATAGATAATGGTTTATTAGGCGTCAGCGTTGAAGCCAAGATGGTGACTGGGCATATAATCGAGCTGGTAGTGGATAGGTTTTGTGATGGACAGAATACCGAGACACAAATGAATTTTATTTATTTAAATTCGGTATTGTGAGCAGTCTCGTTCTCAGATGTTTGTGAGGGCGGGGATGTGGGCGGTTCTGAAATTTGTGGGTAATCAATAGAATTTGCATTTGAAACTGAAGATAATAGTTTCCGTCTTTGTCAAATAAAGATAACAGAAATAGCAAAGAAGTTCGCCATGGTTCAAGAGATTAATACATGGATACAGATGAAGAAACTTACCAGGAACACCAACAATAGCGAGGATAGGATAGTAACCCGCCTGGATAATCATCAATGCACCCCATAACCGATATATAAACCGAGACAAGGAAAACAAGGAAAGACCCGAGGATAAACTCCTGTCCATTGTTGCAGCATTCCAGTCGCATGTTCTCAGATTCTGATCCATGAATGGATCGTTCCAGATTATTCTCAGATGTTTAAATCTCCTTTTTTCTGTCTCTGCAACTGCTGATCCCTTTGAGCGCTGGAGTTAATGCATCTGCTGCTACAATGGCATAAACCATTGCAAGAGGCCCCTTACTAATAGGAGACGGAAAACATAAAGTGACATAGCTAGGATCCATGGAGACTGGCATCAATCACAGTCACTGAACAAACAGCTCCATTTAACCCCTTTCAGTATGGTTCCTTCAGTTCACAAAAACTACTGGACTGGATTGAATGTTGGCACTGCCGGCTATTGATCACATTTCCCATCACCCATTGCTCTCGTGAAGTTAGTAGTGAGGGAGAATGATGCATGTTTTCTTACCGCAGGCTAGATGATACTGCTGCGTTGTCCATTTGCAATACTGTAACCGGTTGAACCTCGCACCACCACCACCCTCAAAAACCAGAATCTACATACTGTTACCGTGCAGATCTCTCCTCTACTAGAACAGGCACCAGCCAATATGTTTACAGTGGATATATTTGCACTCCAATACATAGGAAATGTGAATTTGCCTGGGCATTTCTTTAATGGGTCTAATAAGGCAATTTTTTATCTTCAACATTCAATGTGCTTCAGCACTTTTTTAAATATAAACTCACAAACACCTTAACACACTTTATTAAGCACAAGTTTCTTCCCATTCCCCTCATGGTAACATCATGCCAGGATTTAGTCTGGTGAAACCCCTTTGCTGATTAAACCTGTACACAATACATCTAACAGTCTCTCAACAAAACACTATCATTGGGAAAGATACATTTACTCTGGTACTTTAATCATTTTGCATGACCAGCCACATATCATTTACTTCCTGCTGTGTAAAAAATATATTTGTGACTTATGACCATGCACATGCGGGTTTGTTTCAACAACAGCATTTCCCAACCTCTCACTATTTAATGAACATAAACGTGAATGATGATATTTGTTGTTCATATCTGAAATATCTTGCAAAGAGCTATTGGCCAAACACTGATCCTTCTGATACCCCAAAGCCTTCACTCCAGATAATTATACTACTCTCTCTATTCCCTCGATTATCCAACTTTTAATACATTCGGTGTATTCCACCCCTACCTACCCATGGACTCCAACATTCTCTACTCACTTCTATTCAACCACGTCAACCGTCTTTTGAAAATTCAAATACCTCATTTCCACTGGTTCTCAATTGTCGATGACACAACGGACAACCTCCACAATATCAAGATCATTTCCCCTTCCTGAATCTAGGTTGATTCTTCCGAATCATGACATTATTTTCCAAGTGTCCATTATTTTCCATTCCTTACAAAAGGTTCCAATGTTTTTCTTACAGCTTACAGCAAGCTAACCACTATTTAGTTTGTTGTTTGCTCTCTCCGTCCTGTTTTAGATATTTAGGTTTACAATCGCTGCTTTCCAGTCTGGAGGATCCTTTCCAGAATCTAACCAGCTTTGAATAATAATCAGTAATTTGTTCGCTAACACGACTGCCACCTCCTCAATACTCTGGGATGTAGCCCATCAGATGCAGCAATATACCAACCATAAATTCAGTGAGGTTTTGAAAGACATACCTTCAATTAATTCTAATTTCCGGCTGTTCCCCACTTTCACCAGTCACTCTGTTCCCCTGTATTTCTGGAAGTTTCTTTCTGTATCTTCGTCAGGGAGATGGACACAATATATTGCTCTCAGCGGACAGATAGGTTCTGTCAGCCAGTGAATATATCAGAGGACTGCACTCCAGTGATGATGTATATGTTATTCACTCCTGCCTGGAAAGTTCTAGAATTAATCCAGTTTAATTCATGGTTAGCATCAGCACAGTCCTGTCACTGGTGTGAGGCTACACAGTATACTGAAGGAAGGGACACAGCTCAGTGACAACCTCAATTTTGGTTTCATACCTGACTCCTGGTCCAACTTAAACAAATGTCGGGGGAAATCGAAGGAAAGATAATGCACTGTCCTGCACCTCCATATTTATAGAGCTTCCCTTCTGTGGAGCCTCATCTCCATTTGTTTACCATGGACCCAGACACTCTGCAAATGCAGAGTACAGAGTGGGGTCACCAGACCCAGCAGCTGACAATACAAACCCGAGATAAGCATCCACAGAAACTCCACTGATTTTCCAATGACAGGAACAAGTCAATTCCCCACATGGAATGTGCACGTTTTCAGTGTTGAAAAGTGTTTCCACTCCTGAGTTTCTCTTCCTGGTTGAGAAAGCCGTTGCATCTCTGCACACTCCCACACTAACAGTTTCTCTCTCCAAAGAATCAGTTGACAATGCAACATTACCTTTCTCTACATCTCAGCAACTACAAGGGCAGCACCAGTATTGTTCATGGATTTCTTCACCACACTCAGAGGAGAGAGGTACAGGGAACCTAACTCACTTTAAACAGGGACAAATCTAAATGGATGCAATATTCAGGAATATGGGAAAACGAGGAAATGTGAGAATAACTTGCCATTTTGTTTTCCTTTCAGTTCATCATCAGCAATCCCTTTGCTCACTTTTTATTTCTTTTCCTCTCTTTTTCTGCCCATTTCTCCACCCATTCAATTTAAACCTGGCCCCCATCTCTCTCTCCAACCTAACCATCCATGATACCAGGATAAATAATATAACTTCCCAGTTTGCTTTCAGTTGTGAAACAGGGTCACTGGAATCAAACCGTTATCTGCATGTCTCCTGACAGAGGCTGCCATACCTGCTGAGATTCTCCAACACTTTCAGACGCTGGAGAATTTTATTTTCGATCTCTAGCACCAACCGTTCCTTGGTTTATTTCACCTTTCATGATGTTGTTTCTCGGGATGCCAGCATCACGGGCAAGGGCAGCATTTGTTGTCCATCACTAATTGTCTGTGACTACACGGCCATTTGTCAAGACAAAATGGAGCCAGCAATGTTGTTGTGGGTCTGAAGTCACACCGAGTTCAGACTGGGTAATAATGTTAAGTTTCTTTAGCAAAGACTATCAAGGAAATAATGAAAATAAATCTGAACGGTTTCTGGTTTCCATGAGTGAAATTAGGATTCATTCCAATTTCATTCGAATTTAAGCTCTGTCATCGGCTGTGGTAGGATTTTAAACACTGCCTTGGAGTCACAGCCCGTGCCTCTGAATTACCCGTCTAGTTACATGATCATTTTGATACAGAGTCCTTATTGTCTAGTCCGTATTCCTTAGTTCCTACCAGAGAGAGATGGCGGAGAAATCAGTTTAACTACCAACAATCAAATGGATTTTGGGGAAAAAAGCGAAAGAGAGATTGAGAGACAATTTCATGTAAGATCACAGGTTTCAGTATGCTGAAATGAAGACATTTCGACAGCATCCTGCAACATGAGACAGTATTCCTAGGAATGATAGGTGAAGGGCATATTGGCGTCAATAAAGATGAGAGAGAATTTTAGATGAACATTTGTTCTGCAATTTTGTAACTGGGTGTGGGTTCATCAGAGTCTTCGACTCATTGGGCTGAATCTAACAATAGTTTGTCTCAGTGACATTTTTATTGAGTGTGACAGAGGGATTGTCTGTACCAGGCTGAATTAGTTTCATGGTGCTATCTTATCGAACTCACCACATTAACTACCCATTCAGTTTCATAGTGTTCCTCGCATTCAATGCCACCCCAATTCTCCAAGCCAACATGGTTGAAGTGACTCATCATCGCACTGATGCCCCTAGATATTCTATAATCACTGACACTGGTGTCATCTTTCAAAGGCCATTGGGCACATTGTTGTACTTCCTCAGTTTGGAGCCACCCTCCACAGGTGACCCTGAGCATGGCAGATAAGGGGAACTAACACCACGATTTTTCAACAGGGGCACAGAGGTCCGAGTGGATGGGCTAGTATGTGGTGTCCATTCTCTTCCCAGAGGAGGCCCGAGCGTGGTCTGAGCTCACCAACCAGCTCAGTGCAGTACCTGCAGTCTCTCTCTCTCTCCCTCACACACACGCACACGCTTTAATATGAATTCCAGGTAGTGTTCCAAAGAATTCCCATTTTCAGATACAGTGACTGAGCCATTCAACCTCCTAGGTTCCTGCAAAAATATGCACTTATTTTTTATCCAATCACAATTAGTAATTCTGGCTATTTCACTTTGTCTCACTTTATTGTATTCAGCCAAACACTGCTTCTAAACACTTGTCCTGTTATGAAACACAATTTTGAGCAGAGAACGTTTTATCCTCAGCTGTTATCTTGACCGTTATCTGAATTGTACCATTTTCCTTATTAGGAAAGTTTCTCTTGCCCTTTGCCTGTGCCTGTTTCTGTCTGTAACTGTCTCCCACTCAGTTGGCTGTATGGCTGGTTTGTAATGCAGAGGGAGGCCAGCAGAGCAGGTTCAATTCCCCCACACTGACTGGGGTTACCATGAAGGGGACGCTCTCTCAACAAAGGGCCATCGAGCATGATCAATCCACTCTAAGCTGCACATCTCTGTACTCTGGAGCACTGGGAGTGAACCCACACAGGTATGTGAAGAATGTCAAACTCACCTGAGGTTGGAATTGAACCCAGCTCCTTGGTGATGTGCGGCCGCAGTGCTAACCACATATCCATCATACTCCTCAGTTGGTTCTGCTAATTACTTGTAGCTGACTGAAGAAATCCAATTGGCTTGTTCTGATAAGCAAACCTGACACAGTCTTAGACCTTTACAATCGGTCATATTACCAACCTGGTTACATTTAAAATTTGTTGTGAGCAGTGTAGGAATGGGACTAGAAATGAAAACAGTGACACCCTCCAACCTCAGTCAGAACCGGAACGAAGAGGAATTCATGAATTGGGAATTCATTCAAGTGGGAATTCTCTCTCCCAGAAGATTGGGAGGGCTGAATCTTCATATTATATCGAGGCTGACTTTGTCTGATTTTCCATAGACAGGTGAATCAGGGATCATAGTGAAATCAGAGAAAAGTGCAGCTGGGAACACAATGAGATGAATCATAACCTTATTGACTGGTGGAATAGTGTCAAAGGGCCGAATTGCCCAGTTGTGTCTGTCAGCCCCATGTTCTGATGTTCCATTCAGCCCTTCGGTCCTGCTGTGCAGGAGCAGATTGAGGCCACTCCGATGGTTTGGTGTAGTTTGGCAAATGTATTGGAAAATCCAGGCTGGGTCAGGCAGTGACCCCCTTCCCCCAATCCCTCTTTGCAGGCTTCCCCTCTGAGTCACTTCTGCTCCTATATAGGTCATGTTACAGGCCCAGATTCGCATTGAATACAGCCCCCATTCCCCACACAAGGTCAACTCAGACAAATCCTCTGCTGTCTGTGAATGCAACATTTTACATCATGACTTCCAGGAAAATAATCAATTATTTTCCAAAACATAAATAAGAACGTAAGAAATAGGAAAGTGCACTGTCATTCAAGAAGAACATGGCGGATCTACTCCACTGCTCAACTCCACTTTCCTGACTAACCCCATTGCATCCCTCAACTTGCTGAAATGCCACAAACCAATCCACCTGTCTGTAAATACAATCAGTGACCCAACCTCCTCAACTCTCGGGGTTAGGAAATTCCTGTCATTCACTACCTTCTGAAAGAAAACATTTCTTTACATCTCAGTTTGAAATCGATATTCCTTATTCTGTATCTACATCCCTGACTTCGAGACTCTGCCCCGGTGTGGAACCACATTCTCAATAACGACCTTGTCAAGCCCCCTCTGTATATTGTCCCTTTCAGTAATGACAGTCTTACTCACTTAAACCACAATGAATAATTGCCTCAGCATTTTTGATGTATTCAATAGTTCAATCCTTTCATCCGAGGGACCAGTCTAATGAACCAACATTTCCGCATCAACATGCTGACGTTATGTTTCATATACAGAAACAGGCCACTCCGTTGTGCTGCTCCTTTTTGGAAGTTCTCCACATTTAATAACAGCCTGCCTTATGATTGTCACTGTCATCCTCAAATTCAAATGTATATTGCACGCAGCTCCCGCCGTCAGGAGCTGAGTGTAGCTGTTGTAAGCAGCTCTTGCCATTGGACAGATATTTGTGGTCCTCCAGTAGATACATTTTTTTCATCAAGTTCGATGAGGCGTGACTCTCTGATTTCTAAGTGTTTACCAAGTGTCATCCCATGCTCATGCATTATCCACCATACTATGAGCTTCTGTCTTGCGTAGGAACCTTTATTAAGTGATACCTTGTGGAAAATCTCTGGAAAGCCTCATGTCTACCAGTCCCCCTTTATCAAGGTCACTTGTTACATTCTCATGGATTTCCAGAAAAACTTTGCATGATTTTACAGGCAAAATGTAGTTCGCCTTTAACAAGACCATGCTGACTCTGTGTGAAGCTTTTCCAGATGCTCTGCAGTTCCTTCCTTAATAACAGACTCTTACAGATTCCCAGCAATAATGGTTAGGCTAAGTGGTTCCTGCTTTCAATCTCGCTCGTTTCTTGAAGACAGGCGCCACATTGGAGGGTCTCTTTTTTCACTGGATCACACCTTTAATCCAGAGAGTTATGGAATATTTCACACAGTGCCACCAGCCACCCTGTGACCACTTATTTAAAACCAGCTATGAATTGCTGATGACCTGTTTACCCTTGGTCTTATCTGTTTGAGTATTGCCTTGTTCCTTTTGTTAGAGACAACTCAAGATCTTCCCTCCTATCACTATTTTGTTCATACCATTGAAATATTTGCAGCACCTTCCCCTGTGAGGAACGATGTAAAATACTGGTGTAAATTATCTGTTTGTTCCCTGTATCCAGTTCCCCAGTCACACCCTCCAAATGTCTTCAATATACTTTCCTGACTTTCTTTCTACCAAAGATCAGACACAGCTCTTTAACTCTTCTCACATACATGGAAAAGCTCGAGCTGCTTGTTTTTATATTTCTTGCCAATTTGCTTACATCACATCTTTTCTTCCCTTTTCTTCGCTTTCTATATTCATACAGTCATATCGCATACAAGCACACTCTTTGGTCCAACTTGTCCATGACGGCCAGGTTTTCCAAACTGGACTATTCCCATCAGCTTTCATTTGGGACATATGCCTCTAAAAGGTTCGCATTTATATGTTTGTCCAAATGTCTTTTAAATATTGGAGCTGTACCTGCATCTGCCAGTCTTCCTCTGGCAGCTCATTCCATAAACACATCACCCTCTGTGTAAAAAAAAGAAGTTCCCTCTTCCTCCCTTCCTCCTTCCATCTTCCAGCATAAACCTATGGCTCTATGATTTAATTTTCCTATCCTGTGGAAAAGATCTTGGCTTTTCACCCTGACCATGCCTCCCCTGATTTTGTAAATTTCTATAATGTCACCCCTCAACCTCCTACTTTCCATCTGATACTAACTTCAAGAACAAGCATTGCAAGTTTATCACTGTAAATTTGAAACAATGTTAAAAGTGACGGGTAAACAGCCCTCGGCCCAAACTTCGTACTGTCATTTGCTTTCTTCTTTATGTTACAATACTAAGGCAGCATGGAAATCTTCCTAGTGCCAATAAGCCGGCAAGCACCTGAATTCCTTTGTCTGATTCCTGTGATGATTTCTCCAGTGAAAATGTATCTCAGGCCAGATCTATGTAATTCTACATGTTCAACATTCTCCCTCCTGGCCTCCATATGACTTTATGTGGTAGTGTTTTCTTTATCTTGCACTCAATAGAGAGAATCCCTATCCTCATTCTCATCTTAATTTAAACTCAGTTTATATCATGTTCTCGTGCACCACAGCTAAAAGCCTGTTCATCTGTTGTCACACATTCACTTCAAACACATCAAATGGTATTTCAGGAAAGAAAATGATTCAGATTAATATGTTAAAGTATCTGAGTCATGTAACAAATTGGAGGCGTGACATCAGGGAGAGACCCTCAGCAGACTGAGATTATGAAACTGGATGTGCTCTCACATCAAAAACCAGGTTAGGTTACTGAGTACAGGACTGATGGGTGATTGCGTCTCGGTGTGAACTGGGGGGGAAGTCAGTAGAATTGATTTGCAGATATTGCAACTCACACTGGGTTATCATGTGATGCTGTAAATTACAGCAGCAGCCGCAGCAGAATTGCATTCAATCACAATCCATAACCTTTCCCCCGGGGTAATCTATCATTCTACCATTACCAACAAGCCGAGTGATGGTTCAGTGCTGAACATGCCAGAGTCAGAACCATGTGTATCTAAACCTGATGACAACCCACTAATGCTACCGCACTTGACTGGTTACATTACAAACAGCAGAACTACCATGTGATGGAGAGGGGGAAATGATCCCAAGACAAACTGATATGATCGAAACTCTGCAGTCAAGCCACATTCAGTCTTCAATGTCGATGGATTAATAAACAACCTACAGGAGGAGAGGACTCCACAAATATCCCCAGCCCTGTACATCAGTGTACAAGACAAGGTTGTAGTATTTGCACCATCCTGAGCCAGAAGTGTTGAGTCGATAATCCACCTCACCCTCGCCATGATGCCCACAGAATCACAGATGCCAGTCTGCAACCAAATCGATTCACTGCACGTGACATGAAGAAACGGCTGAACACAGTAGATGTGACGACGACAATGGGCCCTGACACCATTCCTGTAATAGGACTGAAAATTGTGCTGCACAACAAGCCATGTCACTGGGGAAGCTGTTTCAATTCAGCTCCAACTCCGACATCTGCCTGGCCACGTGGGAAGTTCCTCAACAATATCCAGTCCCATAACAAGGGAATGACTACAGTCTGACCATTTACCACACCCTCAGTCCCATCACGATTATCACATTGGTGGGAGTTCTTTTTGACAGAGCTGTCATACAGCACAGAAATAATGTGCTCAGTCTTGTTTCCGATAGGTCCCCATGTGGAGATGGTGCTGTTGTGGAAATGTCACTGGATTACTGGTCCAGAGCGGGATAATGCTCCAGCAGCTGGTGGAAGTTAAAAACAATTAACAAAATATCGAGACATAAAATCTGGTGCCAGTAATATCGACCTTGAATATAATGCCCATTGTAAACATCTGTTCCTTCCCCAATATACTTAGAACATAGAACATAGAAAAATACAGCACAGAACAAGCCCTTCGGCCCACGATGTTGTGCCGAACATCTATCCTAGATTAAGCACCCATCCATGTACCTATCCAGTTGCCGCTTAAAGGTCGTCAATGATTCTGACTCTACCACTCCCACAGGCAGCGCATTCCATGCCCGCACCACTCTCTGGGTAAAGAACCCACTCCTGACATCTCCCCTATACCGTCCACCCTTCACTTGAAATTGATGTCCCCTTGTAATACTCTGTTGTACTCTGTTTCAGGAAGTGACTCTCCCGTGCTTCCTGGTCTGGCCTACAAGTGTCTCCAGACACACAGACATGTGATAAACTCTGCAATGGTCTCTGAAATGGCCGAGCAAGACACTCAATTGTATCAAATTGCTCTGAGTTCTCAAAGAATAAAACCAGACAGAACACGGCAACAAGCTTGGTTTTGGAAAAGGGAACGGGAAACACAGTCCGGTCGACCAGACAGATGCTGCCTTCCTAATGTTTGAGAGCTTGTGACAACAATGACAGAGCTTTCCCCCAGAATGCACAGAAAGATCAGGAAGGGAGCAGGGTATTAGACACTTTTAGCTTTCCTTCTAGCTCATGGAGACAAGTTCACTTTTATAACCCTAGTTAATACATTCTTCAGAAGCTCATCAATTCATGTCTTATGCTGCTCAATGATTGACCGTTCAACCCATACGATCACAGAAGCACTGGCTCTGTACTGTCATAAATACAGCATGATCTACATTAGTTCCACTTTCCAAAATGAGGCCCATAGCCATGTATGTTATGGCACTTTAAAGGCACGACCACGTATTTATTAACGGTTGTGAGGTTACCTGCCCTCTCAGGAAGTGCATTCCTGAACCCAACAGGCTCTGGATGAAAACCAACCGTCAAATCCTCACTAAACATCAAACCCTTCACTTTAACATGGTACTCTCTTGTTCTTCGACCTTTGACTGAAAGGAACAGCTCCTGTCTATCCATGCTGTCCATGCCTCTGGTAATCATATCCTTGTGAAGCACATCCATCTCAGCCTTATCTGCTTCAAAGTAAACAACCCGAGCTGATTTACTCCATTCAAAGGAACAACCTGGTGAATCTACTGTACCCTGTCCAGTGAAATCACATACTTCCAGTTTTGTGGCTCCCAGAACTGTACATAGTATTCCATTTGGCCTCACCGAAGTTCCACATAGCTCTTGTAATCTGTGCCTCCATTAATAAAGGCTATGTTTATGGTCACTATGCTTTGTCAACTTGTCCATTAACTTGTTTAATCACATTCAGGGATGTTTCCAGCACCCTCTGAGCTTACTAGGACATTGTGTCCTCCCCTGTCTGGTTCCTTCTTCCAAAGTACATCACCTCATATTTATCAGGGCTACATTGCATTGCCCATTGATCCACCCATTTGATCATTCCATCTGTATCTTCCTCTTATATAAGGCCTTCCTCCTCACTGCCAACCAACCAGCCAAACTTTGTGTCAAACGCAAACTGATTTATCACACTCACTCTAAACCCCTGCAAATTCACACCTGCATCATTTATGAATGCTACAAACAATAAGGTTAAAAATCACACAACACCAGGTTATAATTCAACAGTTTTATTTGCACGCACTAGCTTTCGCAGCGCTGCTTCTTCATCTCCTAATTGTGCTGTTCGAAATGTCGTGCTTAAATAAACAGTTGGACTATCATCGAGTGTTCTGTAAATTTTTAACTTTGCCCAAGCCAGTCCAACACTGGTATATCCGAATCACAAATAAAATGGGACGCAGCACTGATCCCTGTGGTACACGATTGGACACTGCTCTCCAGTCAAACAACCAGATTTCTATCAGCAGACCTTCTGTCTCCTACCACTAAGTTGATTTAGCTACAACTTGGCAAATTACTAATGAGTCCTACCTGTTTCCTGGTTATTCTGCTCCACTTGACGTACCTGTAGAATATCTGGGGATTCTCCCTAATCTTGCCTTGCCACAGGTTTCCATGTCGCTGTGTTCGTCAGTCCCCATCAAATGAAGAATTGTCTTCTAATTGCAGCCTGAAATGGTCTGTCCTTTGCCTTAAATGTAGAGTAGACAGCCAGAGAAAAATCCAACTTGCCATATGTTTAGTGACTTCTCTAAATTTCACTATGATCACCTCCCATTCTTTGAAACTGTGCCGAGTTCCCACATAAGGCAATATCGCCATCTGAGGGATTAATCTGGAGAATATCCATTGCACACCCTCCGTGGCCGTTATATTCTTTCTCAGATTGGGTCATCAACACTAGACTCAATCCTCTATGTACAGTTTCATTAGCAAGCCGTGAAACTGCTTCAGCATGATCTTCCAACAATGTTCTGATTCTCTTAAATGAAGGCGAATCTGACTTTAACTGTTCACTTTTGTATATTCCTCCAATTACCATTCACATTACTTTACTTATGAATTCACTGCATGAGTTCTTATAAAAAAAGCTTCTGAAAATCGAAATCCGCCATTTCTATTTTGCAATAAACAAGTTCAAATCATTCTGAAGTCTGTCAAATATGAAGACTCTGTCAGACTCTGTCAGTGTATACTGATTCTCTCCAATGTTGCTGATAATTTCTAAATATCCAATATCAGATCCTACATAATAGGTTCCATTAGTTTACCTACAGATGTCAAATTAATTGGTCTGAAGTTCTTCACACTATCTCTTCTTCCCTTTGCAGATGCTTGAATCCCTTTCACTTATCTCCAACGCTTGAAACACATTTTCTAACTTCCAGCCTCTGCAGAATGTACAGCAAAATAAAACAGTCATCTACAGTATAATAAATGCGTCTATTGCTGATTTATTTCTAATATTTTGATACGAAGTACAACTGGCTCATCAGACTTAGCAATGCTCAATCCAGCTGCAATACTACTATGCTAGCCTTGAACTATTACCTTGTTACTGATCTGAATTAACTTTATGTCTTTAGTTCCACAAGTTCCATGTGAGCATTTGGTATTACTCAGCGATTTTAAGGATGTTCCTCCTTGATGACAGATGCAAAGGAACTGGTTATTTTCTTGGCCCCTTATAAAGCCTGTCTGGTCCCATTTAAATAATATGAGGCAACACCATTTGCAGTCTCAGCGCCAGGGCCTTTGACAGAAATTGCAATCTGGTTTTAATAGGGAGATGGGCCTGTATGAGGCACATTCCTCAGGAACCTTCTGCATCTCAAGAATTAAGGAAATATGAGCTTCTCTCAAAGATGATAATAGGCAATCATATAGGAGTGATTGGGCAACTCTAACATCGGGTCTGACAGAATCCCTATAAACTCCTTATGAAACTCGCCCGGAGGACCATCAGGGCCAGGCACTTACTCACTCTGAAGTTGCCTTGCTGTATCCTATATTTCGCGAACTGTCAAGGGGCCAGTAAGGAGAGCGACCTGTTCCAAGGTTACCCCTGGGAGGACAAGGTTTTTAAAAAAGCTTTCAATTTTATACCTGCAGTTTTCACAACCGTCAAACCGATACAATTCAGAGTAAAAGCTCCCTAAAACCTCATTAATCTTTTTAGCACCGTATGTAAGAATCCCGGCGCTATGTCTGATTGCAGTAATGGATGGGGGAGCACGCTTTTTCCTAGTCAGATATGCTAAATACTACCCTGGCCTATCCCCATATTCGAACGCCCTTTGCCTAGCAAAGGCAAGTTCTTCCTTTGCGTTTTGTGTCAGTATTGAATTCAAGGCAGCCTGAAAGGCCGTGATCTGCTGTAGGTTAGATACGAAGGCTGCGTAAAACGTCCCACCTCCGCGGCTTTCAACCACGTCTCAAGTAGACGCTGCTGTTCCTCCTCTGTCATTTCTGGCTAGCCGAATAGGAAATACCTAATCCCTAGCAAAGATTTTTGGAGTCTCCCATTGCATGGACAGACTACTAGCCATGCCCGAGTGGATAGTCAAGAATTCCTGAAAGTCCTTCAAAAAGTATTGCACAAATTTGGAATACTTAAGGGGAAAAGGGCCCAAATGCCAGTGCCACAAACCTAGCCCTTCACTCTTGGCCTTAACCTCCAAATAGACTGGTTCGTGATCAGCGATAGCTATATTCACAACTTTGCAACCCATAATAGAATCCAGTCGGGCGAGAGAGGCAGAAAGAGGCCAATCCTTGTGCGACATTTTTGTTGGTTTGAAAAAAGCTGAAGTCCCTCCCGGGAGGATGAAGACACCTCCAAATATCCACCAGCCCCCACTCCTCGCATAAGCCAAACACCTGCTTGGCCTGTGAAGAAATATTTGGGGCCCACAAGGCATCCTGTCCACTGTCGGATTCAAAAGAGGCATTATCTTTAGCATTGCGGATTGAAGATATACTGATGGCTATTCAAGCTGTTTACTAAACTAACTTTGCTAAAGCCGGTGTTCCTGGTAAATCATTCGAGCTGTCTAGTGAAACGGTCTGAACTGAATTGATGCTCATGATATGTAAATTTTGGAATAGTGCAAGTCAACGTTTTCGTTTCCAATCAACGATTCCATTCCTTAGGAATTATAACTCGCAAATTACTCAATACAAATTGCTCATCAATATGCGAGGATGAAAGAAACTGTTCTCAACCTCCTTGATTCACTCAGTAAGTCACTCTGTCTGTCGATTGAACTGAATTGATGCTGATAATATATAAATTTTGGAAAGGTGCAAGTCAACTTTTTCAGTCCCAATCAAAGATTCCATTCCTTAGAAATAATAACTAGCAAATTATTATTTGCAAATTACTCCCCACGATGCGAGGATGAAACACACAGTCCTCAACCGTCTTGATTCATTTTCTCCTGCACTGTTTACATCTCCATATCCTCCACACTCGCCAATCCTGTCCACTACCAACATTATGACATCCAGTCTTTTCCTCAGCCTCAGCGCAACTCCTGAATAAACCATCGTTTGTGCCTTTGCTAATTCTGGATACATCTGTTTCAAGTCCCTTCTTACTACATGTCCATTACGAAACAATTGCACTTGGGATGTTAAACTTGTTCTCTGCACAGAATCTGAAAGATGGGAAGATAGTGTATGGTGGTCACATCATTGGCTCATAATCTAGACCCACAGAATAGTGATCTGTGGATATCGGCTTGCCTCATGCTCTTTCGAGAAAGCAGTGGGTCACCCTTACCTGGTCGGGTCTCTGTGCGACTGCAAACCCACAGCACTGTGTTTTACTCTTTTCTGCCCTGTGGAACAGCTGAACTAACCACTCACTTCAAGGTCGGCATAAGATGCTGCCCTGACCAGGTCTGCACACATCACGTGATGGCAAATCAAAAGGAAAGATCACTCCCTACTTCTGCCTGTATCCCATATTCCAGCAGCTCATTTCCATTCAGGTAGGTGGCCATTCACTGATTTTGATGCATTATTTGTGATTGATTCCCTCCCCTAGAGTGATGCCCATCTGAATTGGCACTTCCGGTGCAAGCTTTAAAAATGCTGACCTACAGATGTAAAGATGTTTTAAATTCCAAATCATTGACCGTGCATCGTAAATGAATAGTTTCCTATTTCACACAAAATAAACAGAGCCAGCGAAATGAGTGCAAGTAATTCTTGCGATCAAACCTGAGAGTGTTGTTGAGGAAGTATTTGGGGTATTGTGGATAGATTTTCTCCCTTTATAAGGAGTGATCTCTTTCCCACTGAGAGAGTGAACAAGGGTTCCACCAGATTAATCCCTGGGATGATGGCACCATGAGGAGTGAGTGAAGGTTGATCTGTAGTGCCGTGAGAGAATGTGAGGTAAATGCATTGAACACTGAGTGCGATGGGCAATCACTCATTATATTCTAAACAATGAGAATGTGATCAATTCCATGACTATTCTTTCACTCAGGATGCATGCTTAAGGATAGTTTAAGTGCCTGGGATGACGTTACGCCCTCCTACCCCAACCCCCACTCCTCACGGTGATTGACAGAGACAGAGAGTTCCAGGTTTTGAAAATACTCTCCCACATTAATACAGTGCACTTGGTATGTGATCCTGCACTGAATGTAATATTATCCATCACCCCGACAGCAGCCACAATGCCTTCATTCTAAAACAGTTAACTATTCCTTCCAGCTTCTCACCTTCATGAAGAACATGAATCCATCTTCTCATAGATACAAGGTGCCTCCTTGAGCTTTGGACCATAAGACGATCAGACATAGGAGCAGAAATTAGGCCAGTTAGCCCATCGAGTCTGCACCACCATTCAGTTATCGCTGACAGTTTTCTCTAACCCATTCACTGACCTACTCCTTGTAATCCTTGATCCCCGGGATAATCTAAAGCTTATTTAACTCCGTCTCAGATATACTCAATGATCTGGCCCCCACAGCCTTCTGTGACAATAAATTGAAAAGATTCTCCAATCTCTGGTCAAAGACATTTCTCCTTATCACTGTTTTAAACGGTGTTCCCTTTCATCTAAGGCTGTGCCCGCGGGTCCTCGTCCAATGGAAACATCTTACCAACATCCATTCTGTCCAGGTCATTCAGTACTTTGCATGATTCCATTTCAATCCCTCTCATTCATCTAAACTTTATCGAGTATAGACCCAGAGCCCTCAAGCATGCCTCATACGATAAGCTTTTCATCCCTATGAGCATTCTCGTGAAGATCTTGTGAACACGCTCCAGGGCCAGTACTTCGTTCCTGAGATATGGCGCTCAACATTACGCACAATACTCCAAATGTGGCCTGACCAGAGAAGTATACAACCTGTTTTATATTCAATTTCTCTCGTAATAAATGCCATCAATAATAAAAGCAATTGCACCCCTAACCACTGCCTCAACCTGCAAGCTTACCTTGAGAGAACCCTGCACCAGAACTCTCAAGTCCTTCCTGATTTCTGAATTTTCTTCCCATTCTAAAAATAGACCATGCCTCTATTCTTCGTGCCAAAGTTCATGACTTCACACTTTCCCACATTGAAGGCATCTGCCAATCTCTTTACGTGTCGAAATCCTTATTCAGCCTCCAGCCTCCTCAATGCGACCTGTCCATTTTTCTATCTTTTTATCGCTTGCAAATTTAGTCAGAGTGCCCTCAATTCTCTCATCTAGATTGTTAATGTAACGAGTAAAAAGCTACGTTTCCAACACGAGCCTTGTGGAACACAACTTGTCACCGACTGCCATCCTGACGAGGATCAATTCATCCCAACCCTCTGCTTTCTGTCAGACAGGTCAGGCAGCATGAAAGGAGCAGGAGAATCGACGTTTTGGGCATAAGCCCTTCGTCAGGAATGAGGAGGGTGTGCCAAGCAGGCTAAGATGCTTAGCCTACTTGGCACATCCTTCTCATTCCTGAAGAAGGGCTTCTGCCCGAAACATTGATTCTCCTGCGCCTTTGATACTGCCTGCCCTGCTGGGCCTTTCCAGCAACACATTTTTCAACTCTGATCTCCAGTATCTGCAGTCCTCACTTTCTCCTTTCTGCCAGACAGCCACTACTTGGCCTCTAACATCAGGGGTTCTTATCGTACTCAGTCATCTCCTGTGTGACACATTGTCAAAGGCCTTCTTGAAGTCCAGGTGGACAATATCCATTGGCAGTGCTTGGTCAAGCCTGCTTAATTTCATTTCAAAGAATTCCAACAGATTTTTCAAGCATGTTCTTCCCTTGAAGGAACCATAGTGACTTTGTACTATTTTTCCAAACAGTTCCAAGTATTCAGAAATCTCGTCGTTCACAATGGATTCCAGGATGTTACCCACGACCGAGTTTAAGCTATTCATTGTGGACCTTTTGCCTTTTTCTTTACTCCCTCGTTAAAGAGGGGTGTCACGTTAGTGGGTTTCCAGTGTTCTGAGATTGTTCATTATTCTAGTGATTCCTGAAAGATCCCCACGATCGCCTCCATTCTTTCTTCAGCTACCTCCCTTATAACACTGGGATGTAGTCCATCTGGTCAAGGTTATTTAACCCCCACCTTCAGACCATTCAATTTTTCTTGCATGTTCTCCATGGTGGTGGTCAAGATACTCAGTTCTGGCCCCACAATATCTAGAATGTTTAAGGTATTACTCGTGTCTTTCACCGCCAAGGCTGAGCAAAGTAATTATTCAGCTCCTTGGTCATTTTCTCGTTCCCCACTACTATCTTCCCAGTATCATTTTCCAGCAATCTAATGTTCACTTTTGCTGCTCTTTTGTACTTTATATACCGAAGGAAACTGTTACAGTCTTCCTTTATATTACTCCAGACTTAATAATCCCACTCCTTATTTATTTATAGGGAATATCAAAGGGTGATAGGATAGCCTAGGATATTGTTGAAATGCATGTTTCAGTAATAAGGAAGTTTAACATCATTTACTTCACCAGTTACCTCACATGTGGAAATAACCACTGCTGATAATTATCACATATTCTCAGTTACCATTCAGAGAAACTGATTGGTACGGCCGTGAAACTCCCAAATTAATGAGAATACACAACTTTTTTTTCAGGATAACTTTACCTCGAGCTATCGAGGAAAAGCACGAAACTAGAGTTAAATTTTATCAGATCAGCGGTAATCCCATTGAATAGCTGCACAAGCACAGGGTGAATGAAAGCTTCATGAGAACAAGTGTGTTTTCTTTGCGAAATTGTCCGCTTCACAATGTGGGATCAATTGGAGTGAAGTGATGAATTTGATTATATTTACTACTTGTTCACCCTGTGAACGGTTACAATTGTTTCTCCTGGCCCTGATATCATCACAGAACTGCAGCAAGCGCACTTGAATCAGTGGCTCAATGATTTGCTTATTTGCAAATCTGGGGGTTGTTCATTCGACTATTCACTGTCTCAAAAACACTCCTGATCTCTATTACACTTACAAACACATTGCCCCGAATCCGAAATGTGCTTTGAATTACTGATCTGCAGGACGAAGAATCTTTGAACTGCTGGGATGTTAGAACTATTGATAGGAATGCATACCCACCTTCAACCTATTGTTCACTTGTAAGTATTGTCGATTATACCTCAATTCTTTGTTTAACAGATTCGTTTTTAAACAAGGGGTCGGTGTGGTAATATAAAGAACTAAAATGATCAACAAATTTCCACCGGATGGTGCAAAGGAATTGACGTCTTCATTAGAAGCACCTTGCAAAGCAAGTTGTTTATCTTCTTAAGCATGGTTTTCCTAAATACCTCTCAAAAATGAGCCGTTTCTGAGTACTTTGCAGGCAGAACAGTTGAAAGAATTTCATGCTGTTTGGAATTATTTGTGGCACGTTTTAAATACCGGTTAAAGTCTCCAATCGATGAATGCAACTGAGAACATCAGAGTCAACCTTACAGTACTGTCAGAGGAGGGGAAGATAGAATCGTCTCGCACGCTGCTCTTGAGCACGTTATCAATTTCAAACAACCCAATACGTGCAACCAGTGGGCGTGTAAAGGAAACAATTAAACAGAGCACTGTTTCAACTCTGGGAATCTTTACAAACTATGTGAGAGGGGAATGAAGGGTGGACTGACCGACTGAGCAGAAACTGTCAAGGTACCTTCCCCTTCTTGCAGGAGCAGGGACATGAACTCTGATGTTCTCGAGGCATTAACTGATCTGAGACATTGAAAGCATTCCCATCAGAGCTGCTCCACTCTCGCTATTATCAGTCAGGAACAATAAAACCTGATTCTCTGATCAGGCACCCAACTCTGGCCGCGATGAGGAAAACACCGACTCTTAATCAATACACCACAACTGCTGCCTCCCACGCTATTTGACTGCTTCTTAATGGCAAAGCATATGGCGTTTTTTTTTATCAGGTCATACGTTTGAGCAAGGCATCGACTGTTTCCAGAACGGAAAGAGGCCCGTCATCCAAGTTTTCAGCTCTTGGTGTGTCCCCTTGTGTTCCTAAATGTTTCAAGCACTCATCGCAATGCTATTGTCCAGTCACGTTTTACAATGTACGCGACTGCAGTTTAAGATGGATCACCTGTGTTTACACTCCCTCGGTGATCTGAATCCCTTTTCACTTACAGAGGCAAACGCACAGACACGTTCTGGCAAAGTGACTGTGGCCTCAGGAGATATCAGCCAGAAAGTAGAATTGCATTCAATTGGCTTATTTTGACTCATTTCAGATATCAACACAAGAGTCTGGTTACAGCAAAGAAATGAAGCATTCAGCCATTCATTTGTCCATGTTCCTCCCCGATCTAAGCATTGAGCTCCGGAGGCAGTGTGCCCTGAGAGAATGATTCTCATTCTTTTGAAACTGCAACATAATAGATGATTGAATAGCCCATGTATTAGAAAACAGTCGTAACAAAATCAAGACACAACTGAAGGCATCATGTGCAGAAGGATGTAAGACTGTAATGCCGAATCAGACAGTTTCCAGGGTGAAAGAAGCAGAGACCGTCCCTGGAAGACTCGTAATTTGGATTACGTGCTCTGACAGCCATGGCCTGTAAATCGTTAGCATTTATTGTTACCAATATGTAATGCTGCCTTCTCCTTAAAAGTAGAATTATGATCTGGACATGCATACATAAATCGTGAAATTGATCAAAATTGATGTATTGTTTTATTCCATATTTGGGCAGCAAGAATAACATGTTAACATTTAGATTATCATTAAAATCCAATATTAAAGCCAGTTAGTGCTTTCACAAAACTACAAAGGCGGAGGAAGTGCTGGGAGTTGCATGACGGAAAGGGGCGACTGCTCCTGCTTTCGACCCACATCTTTTCATACCTTTCGACCCAAGAACATGTGCAGAAGCAAAAAAAAGGCAAACACATATATATTTAAAAAAAACACAGAAAACGCTGGACGTATTCAGCTTGTCTCGCAGCTTCTGAAAGAGTGGTAGAGATCAACATCATCACAATCTGATTGTATTCACTTTGTATTCACGATAACTAATGTCCGAGTCACAACTCATTCAGATATATTTCCTCATCTTGAAAAGGTATGCACGCTGTCAGTTTGCCATGAGAAACGGTTTGTCAATTAATTCAATACTGACAGGATTGCCGTTTAAAGCTGTGTGAAAGACGTTACAAACGGTCATACCAAACAAAATGAGGTGCCTCGTCAAAAAATGCGTGTTTCATTCAGTAAAGCAAAAATAGAATTATTCATAGAAAATTGTGGTGAACTGTCTGCTGATTTTTTTGATGAGGTAAGAAGAAGTCTTCATGAAGCTAATCCAAAACGATCAGATAAATATAGATTGGCAAATCAAAAGACAAAAGTTCTGTGAGACCATTGTGCCTGAAATCTGGGGATGAAGGAATATAAGGGATAATAGCAATATTGATCATAAATTGGCTGCGTAAAATGGTACTGATGAAGTGTGCCTGCCTGAAACTTCGATTTTCATGCTCCTCGGATGCTGGTGACATGCTGTGCTTTTTGAGCACCACTCTCATGCTGACTCTGATCTCCAGCATGTGCAGTCCTCACTTTCACCTGCGGGAAAGGGAACAGACTCATCATTAACAATTGTGTTTTGAACTGGAAGAATTTTTCAAGCAAACTTTGACTCAGAGTTGGGATGTGAAAGTTCTGGATAGATTAGTTTAGCCCAACAGCATTCTATGACTGATCAGTGCCCCCAGCGCGCCCATGAGTTTCTCTGACTGTGTGGAGGACCAGTGCCTCCAGCTTGGTCCTGTAGGACTCCATTTTCTTCGCTGTTGGACATTATACGTCATTAATTCGGATGGGTACTGCAGCATGCATAGGGTGAACATGATTGACGAGCATGCTTTCGGCGAGTGATCATTGAAACGAAATGTTGTTGTCTCCAATAGATATTCGGTTAGTAAGGGCTAAAGGGGAGGGAAGCACCACGTGCTATAGCCCAGTTAAAGGTTTCATGTTTTGTCATTATATGACTCTGGACCCAAACACAGTGTATCTGGTGTCGCCAATTCAGCCAAAGAGAGTCTGAGTCTTCTTCACAGAAACAGACCCCAGTCAGCGGCCGCTATTCCTGGTTCAGTTTTGGGTCACTGTTGGGTTATCTATCTTTAGTGTGAATAGAACTGAAAATAAACGACATTGTTTGAAATAATTGCTGTGGTTCATGAGGATGTGGTGTTGTTGGGAGACGTTTGTCTGTGTAATCGTGACTGTGATTGATGGGAAAGTGTACCCCATGAACACCTCTGTCTCTTACCTTGCTGTAAATGTTTCATAGACGGAAATAATGAAGCAGAAAGTGGAGGGACAGAAGGCCTGAGCAGGATAGCGGGTCTCAGAAGTTTTGGAATTTGGGGTCATTCGGTGCCAATCGCTCAACAAAAACCCGACTCATTGTTTTCTCACTGCTCCCCTTCCCCACCCTTTCCTAACACTCCCTCCACCCAGTACCAGCAACGTTTTAAAGACGTTTACTGATTTTATACATACTATGTCGCTTTTATCAGAACATTCAGTAATTTGAGAATTGGATTGAAATTGAGATACAGAACAGCCAGTGTACGAACCTCAAACATTACTTTGCACCTCCTCGAATTGCTGACGTTCGTATGCTAAAATTGCTCCCTGATTGCTGTTTGGGAAATATTTACAGGATTTTTTTTACATCTAGATAATGTGTCACTGATACCCGTGTCAGTTAAAAACAATTGGTCTTTATATCCAACCTTTAACAGAATGGAAATATGAAAAATTAGAACAGGACTGGCTTGTTGTGATACTTGATCCTTCTCCGTAATTCATATGATCTTGCCTGATCCTTCTGCACAGTAACCTGCGACCACTTAGGCCTTTACCTTTTGATACCTCTTGCCGTCAAAACTACTGATATCTTCATCTTGTCAACATTGCACGTTCTGGCTTAAATTGCTTTCTGTGCCAGCAAATCTCACTGAGTAACCAGTATTTGATTAAATAATAAAATCCTCATCTCAGTCTTAAATGGATTACCCCATATTCTTAGAAGTGACGCCACCTCCCCACATTCTAGGGCACGCCCTGGTTATTGAAAACATCCTTCCTGCATTTACCTTATGTGTACATTTTAGGATTGTATTCCTTTCTGTGATATCCTACTTCATCATTTTAAACTTGAGTAATTTTCATTCTAACGAATCCATTCTGTCCTCATACGTCAGTCCTGCCATGCCATGGATCAGTCTGGTAAACCTGTGTTATACTGTCTCCGTATGGAGAACATCCTTTACCAGATAAGGATTCCAAAACTGCACACAACACTCTCCGTTGTGGTGTCCACAAGACCCGTCACAATCTCAGCAAGTCTTCCCTTCTCCTGTGTTCAAATCCTCTAAGTACAAAGGCTAACACACCACTTGCCTTCCTTATCTGCTGCTGCGCCTGCATGCATATATTCAGCGATTTGTGCACAAGAAAACAATATCTCCTTTCCTATTTTAGTGTCGTAAATTTATGCTGGCTCTGATCAATTCAGTTACAGTTTTCCATTGTTAGGCTAACTTTTCTGTCATTCCATGTTTTCTCGCTACTCTCTTTTATAAATAGTGGAGTCACAACAACTGTCCTCCAAGCCATTGATATAGTTTCAGAGTCGATAGAATATGGAAATATGACAATGAATTTACTCTATTTAGACTCCACACTCTAGTTACAGAACGCCTTCGCTGCATTTAGGGTGACTTTAAGTACACTGGTGTTTGATTCGCAGTTGGTGGAATTTATTGTCTTTTAATCTCCCCAATTTCCAAAATACCATCTCCCTGAAAATACTGATTTCCTTCAGTTCCTCCCTCACGTTTTCTTCTCAACACTTTACGAATATTACTTGTGTCATCATTTGTGATGACAGGACCAATATACATATTTCTTTGGTATGCCATATATGTATCCCACATTATTACATCCACTGTTTCTCATTGTAAGGGATTTGTTTTCAATAATCGTATCTTTCTCCCTTCGTTTAACTTCAAGAGCTTTAACAATTCATTGTTTGCTTCTCTCAAGCTTACTGTCAAGCGAGATTTCGCTCTGCATTAATTCTTTCTTCATCTTGTGCTGACATCTGAACTGCTCCCAGTCTTAATGCTGTCTGCTATTTTCAGCCACTTCGTCAGCCTCCTTCTTGAGTGCAGTGCTATGCCCTCATATCCCTAGTTAGCCATGACATGGCCACATTCCCAGTTTTCTTTGTGTCTGACAGGAGTGAGAAGCAGTTGCAGTTCCTGCAAATGCTTTTTAAGTACTTGTCATTCCTTAAAATTCTGATCCCTATTTCGTTGTACTCTGCTCACGCTTCTTATCAGTGTCATTTCTTCTATTTCGATTTCGGCTCATAATCTCAATCAACTCTATCACTCTCCACTTTAATGAAGACTTCTCTCACTGACTTCTGCACTCTTCCATGAGGAATCGTATACAGATAGATTTCAATTATTCTTTTTCATATATAAAAATCAAGCTTTGAAATCAAAGTTCACATATTCCCAAGTCTACTGTCCAATTAGAGAGAGAGAGAGAGAGAGAGAAGTGAAATCTCGCGGGTTGACTGATGGTGCTTTAACCTGAGAGTCGTTGTGCCTCAGGCAAGGCACAGGATTGAGAATGTGGGTACTTCACTCCACTCACAACCTAATCTTCCTCATTGTTCTGAAGCCGAGATGACGTTTGAACTCCTGATATACAGACACGAGAACTTCTTTCAGTACACGTCCCGGAGAATATTACAATGTCGCAGTGTCATCAGAAGTGAGGAAGATCAAATATTCCCACACACTGCGAATCGGCACTTTTCAATTTCACAGAGCCAACGAACCAATCGCTGTGGCTTCTCGAAATGGTAAGGAAACAAAATAAATATCTCAGTCTCATGCTGGTTAATGGAGTGCCGAGGCACCTTCTCTTTCTTTAAAAGGCTGGGACGTTGACTCTGATGTTCGTAGATACATTGTTTGATTCGAAGCATTGAAAGTAATCCTATCACAGATGCCCATGTTGTTGATGCTGAATAAAACTGCTCTTACTGGGAATTGACCCCGGGCTGCAGTGGTAAAAGTGGCAATTCAGAACCACGACACGACCAGGGACGAGTACAGCGGTCAGACGCACGTAGAGTGGCAGCTCTCAAACGCGTTGGACGCGTTCTTGGAAGAAACAACTGCTTGACTGTCCTCATTCCTGTTTACATCCCTTTGCCTTGTATGCCTTATCATCACAAATACAGACTGAATGCCTCTAAAGGTTGTGTTGATTTCATCGCAATGAGTTGCAGATTTACCCACCACAATGGTGGATAAATTATTTGCTGCTTATCTACTGAAAACTTTCTGCATCATACATTTAGTCTACACCCCTTGGTATTTGACCGAGAAGAAACATTTCTTTCAGCCGAACTTGCCTTCACTCTCATTGTTTTGCACATTTCAATCATGTTTCCTCACAATCTCCGCTTCTCCATTAAGATTAGAATAGAGAAACTGATCTTTTAAAAACAAATCGTTTGCTGAATACTGCATTGTGTCCTTTTCCTGAGCCTGATGTTCCAGTGAAAATTCCGAAATGAGCACTGATCTCACAAGAGCAGGATATCAATGGATCGACTGATTGTAAGGTCCTAATTGTGAGATTGGGTCACGTTATTACAAGAACATTGACTGCAGCTGCACAGACAGAACAATGTCAATGCCAGTGCTTGATTGCCAAATGCCTCAGTGAAATTGGAGGATGGACCAAAAGCAGGGTTACTGATCGTGGGATAGGGAGAAATCTCCGAGAATGGGTGGATTTGAATCCTGATACATAGAAAGCAGAGGTGTGAAAGGGCCTCATCACCTCGACGAATATTTTCATGTTAGAAAAGATTGATTCCATCCTGCATTTGTTAAGCATGTCTTACTCTGTATAAAACGGTAACAAATGACAATACTGGAAGTCAAATTGGAGATGATCTTTCTGCTGCTGCTGCAAAGCGCTAAACACTGCACGATACCGGCACCACATGGAATAGCATGATGCAAAAAACAGTAAAGATAGTGGCGGAGGATATGTTAGGAATAGAAACACATGAACAGTAGGAATACTTGACAGATAGTGAGTGAGACATGCAAGCACATGGTGGACTGAATGGTTAACTTCAGTATCTCCAGAGCCGATGGATATTTCATCACTTAGTTTGTTGAAAGAGAAGATTGATATACTTCTCCAGAAAATGAAAGCATTAGGAAATAGCGCAGGGAATTGCTGGAATGTATTTCTGCAAAAGAAATGCAGTTTACCATCGGCTACTTTACCAATTTCCTCATTCAAGGAAGTGACAACTGATGTGGAATATCGTATCGTTCCAGTTTTCAGGCGTGGTACAAGAAACTGTGTGTTGCAGCAGAGAAAACTAAACTGAAAATGTGTTTGGGGATGAGCTAATGGATATGGGATCAGTAGTGACATCAGTGAGTGTGAAGTATTTCTCTGAAAGTATAGAGTCACTTGAAATGCCAGGGACTGGGGGTTCCAACATTGCGTGGAACAGCTTCTGTTGATATGGTATACGTCGCATGAGGCTGGGAGCTCCAAAATCGACTGCAGCAGCTTCCATTGACACGAAGCAGAGAGCATTGGGACATCAAGCTGGCATTTCCAACTTTTCCTGGAGCAGCTTCTATTTACATCTGCACAGAGAGAAAAGGAGGTAATTTTTTCGCTCTCTGAACTTTCTCATTTGACTAAAGCTGCTCTGGGCAGCAAGAGAATTTTTTTTTGCTCATTCCATTTTATTCAATTTCTTGTAAACTCGCACCGGTCGTTAAAATACTCTTAAACTTCGAAAATTAGCGGGAATACGATGTTGTGATTAGGCATTAGTTTATCACCTGTAATGGAGCACAATTAGTAATGTGAATTTGAACTACATCAGATGAGCGGAGATCCCATTGAATTATGAGTAGACATAAAGTGAATGGAAGTTTCATGAGGATGAATGTTTTTTCGTTACAAAACTTGCCGTTGCACAAACAGTGGATCATTGGAATGAAGCAGTAAAGGTGGCTATCTTTCCTGGTTATTCAACTTGGAACATGAGTCCGATTGGTCGTGTCCGTCTTTAGATCACAACTCTGCAGAATGCCAAACTTAAGCAGGCGCGAGCACAATGTCAGAATGGATAATGCGCTTGATGACGGTCTAGAGATGGCAGTTAAGCTTTCCACTTGGTTCAGAAGCAAGACTCCAGGCTTCAAACTCACATGCCTGCTAATCTACCGCATTGTTCCAAAGCCGAAATGAGGTTTCAATTATTAACCTGTTGGAGCAGACATTTCCTACAATTGAATCATGCAAAACTGAGGCCTCAGTCTTCATTCCCCAACACAAATCCACTGCCTCGCAACTGAGTATGGTCTTGGAAAAGCACAGCAGAACAGGCAGCATTCGAGGAGCAGAAGAATCGACGTTTCAGGCATGAGTCTTTCACTTGGAAAGAGGCTTGTGAGCCGAGGTGGTAGAAAGACAAATCGGAGGAGGCAAGGTATCTGAGAGTGTGATAGGTGGGTTGAGGTGGGGGTAATTCTGTTAGGTCAGAGAGCATGGTGGAGTGGATCAGCGAGAAGGAAGATGGACAGATAGAAAAGTTCATGAGAGCGGTGCCAACGTGAAACGATCGAACTGGGATAAGATGGCGGAGTTGAAATGAGAAATATATTGAAGTCCACATTGATGCCGTGTGGTTGAACGACCCCGTGAAAGATTAAGCCTTCTTCCTCCTGGCGACGGGTGGTAAAAGTATAGCGATGGTGGATGCTCAGGACCTGCAAATAGTTGGCTGAGAGCGAGGGAGAGTTAAAGTGCTCGGCCACAGGCAGTGATGTCGCTTGGTGTGGGTATCCTGGCGATGTTCTCTGAAGCGCTGTCCAATTAGGCATCCAGTCTCTCCAATGTAAAGGAGACTTCATTGGAAGCAACGGATAGAGTAAATGTCATGTGTGGATTTGCAAGTAAAACTCTGATGGATGTGGAAGAATCTTTTGTATTTGGACAGAGTTAAAATGAAGGTGTGGATGGCTTTTACAAATCCTATGATGGAATGGGAAAGTGCCTGGAGGGGAGGGTCGTTTGGTGGGTGTCATGGAGCTGATAAGGGAGTCACGGAGGGAATTATCTTCAAAGAAAACGTCTAGTGGTGTGGAACGAAATGCATGTCTGTTAGTGGAGTCCGTTTGCACGTGCTGGAAATGGTGGAGGATGATGTGATGTCAACGGAGATTGGTGAGGTGGAAGGTAGTGACCGGGGGATTCTACCTTTGTCATAGTTGGAGGGTTCGGTCTTGAGTACGGAGTTGCTGGAAGTGGATGAGATGCTCTGGAAGGCAGCTTTGGCCTCGTTGGTGTAGAAATTCCTCACCTCTGACTCAATTTCTCCTTGACAATTGTCTGAGTCTGAATGAGTCACGTCATGACCATGGTGAGATACCTCCCCAAGTATGCATACTTGTACCTTATGAACATCATACGGTTCTTCGACGTCTCTGCTCTTCTGCAGCTCAAATTCTCTTCCATTGCTTTGGTCTAAACTATCCTAATGCACTTCCATCCATCCTCTCATATTCCCACTCTACTCTGGTCTCACGCCCTCTGCCTCTATGCATGCCTGTACTTGATGGCTGTAGAGTGTTTTATTGTGACTTATCTGAATGACGTTTTTAGCACCGCCTGTTTTCACAACCGTGTGCTGCTGCCTTCGCAGCTTTACCTTTCCACACGCGCTCCCACATGGTGGAAGGCATGAAGTTGCAGACTGTTCACCCAATGATGCAATCCTGAGGTCTTCGAACAAATCTGATGCCCACATGGAGAATTCACAACAGGGGTTGATCATCCATCACCTCAACTAATTATCAAAGTTTTCGTCAGTTTATTCAAACCTTTTCACTGTCTCCGCTCCATCTATCGTTGTAATGTCCTCCAGCCCACTCAACAACAATTAGAGGTGGTCACTAAATGCCAACCCAGTCAGCGAATCCGACATCTAAGATTTTTTTGAATTAATGCTGTCTCAGATATCTGCATTTCCTCGAATTCCAACCTTTTGATCATACTTGATTTTAACTCTTTTTTGCCTATCGCCCGAAATTTCATGTATCAAAGCCATAAAGCATGAAATCTCTTCATTAAGGAGATCTCATAATGCCGTTAGGAAATGAGTTACTCACCAAGTGAAGAAGAAAAACTGATACGTGTTTAAATCAATGGCAGTAACATTCCATCAGTATAATGGAAATTCAAAGGCTTTCCTCTGACTGGAGTTTAAGCACACCTTGATCGCAGTCGTATAACGAGATATTGCGAAGCTGACAAAGTGTTACATCAAACAAGTAGGTTTCAAGTAGTATTTTACACTACAAATCTCAGTTTGCATCACAAACCTCTGTTGATGGAGTTTGTTCTGCGAGAGGTCATCATTGCTATGACAGTATAAAAGCACCACTTCCGCTCATGGCTCTGCAGATCAGTGATTAGAGCTCGAACCTTGTTTTCTCATGGCCATGAGATCGAGTTCCACTGGGACTTTGCTGCGTTTTGGCACATATACTGCAGCAAACATCCGAACGTGCTTTCTCACTGTTGTTCAGAATTCTTTCTGATGAAAAAAACGTGAAGCCATTTTCTCCAGGGCTAATCTGTTTGAGTTTGCAGTTCCACTTCGACGAACATGAGAATAACACACAGCTGAAGCGAAGAATGCTCCAGTTTATCAGGAAGAACAACGTGAGATTGTAGAAGCCGTAGAGCAAAGTGGAAACAGTGGCGAAGGAAACGTACGGGTAAGCGAATTAATGATTCTGTTCCTTATGTAGCGACTAAACAACTACGAAGTCAACAGGCAGGAGCCTGCAAGATCACAGGAAGCCACGCTGCCTCAGGAGGTTTACTTTCAGCATGTAGCAATTCTTCATGTCTGGGCCTGTCCTCGAATGACAGTTGACTGTCTGATTACCCCTTTGCTTACGTAAACAGGCTCTGGTTTTAAAGTCTAAAGTGAAGGAATAAGAAGCCAAATGGTGAAATTCCTAATGAAGTCGGTATCTCCTGAGGCATTTGTCACTCTCGCCAGGTGTGTCTCTATATTTATCTTTACAGGTGAAAATGAGGTTCATTTCTGTTTCGGGTCAAATCTAACCGAATCTGACTTCACTCCCATACGTTGGTTCATTTGAGATTAATGGTTTGCAGGGAAAGTATCATTGAGATGAACACTTCAAACGCAAGACTGCAGGCCAAACACTGCAAACTGGAAATGAGAATGCATGGATGTTTGATGAGTGGAAATGACATCGTGCATTATTCTATGCTGTAAAACGACGTGTGTCACGAACATTTTTTTTGGAAGAAACTTCTCATCGCAGATTAAGAAAGCTATTATGTTCACAGAAGATGCATTTGCACAAGTCGTGCAACCTGGTCGATTAGCGTTTTTTGATTCAGCTCTTCCACCATTGTGGTTTGGGTTCATTTCCTAGTTAGGGAATCAGGATTTATTGTTCCTGTCAGGGAAAACAACAGAAGCAGAGCATCTCTGAAAGGGAATGCATTTCACACGCGTTTGCATGTGACTTGCAATTTTGCTGCAGGTCCGCACAGTGGCTGACTGGTTAGCACTACTGCCTTACAGCGTCAGAGGCCTACTTTGACTCCAACTGGGTCAACTGTAGGTGAGGTGACTATTTCAGGAGCGAATGGAGAGTCACGAGCGAGGTAATTGTTTTGGGAGGGCTATTCCCACGAGGGTCGGTGTGGATTTGTTGCACTAAATGGACTATTTCTGAACTTGTGCAGCATGGAAACAGACCCTTCGGTCCAACCATTCCATGCTGACAAGATATCCCAAACCAATCTTGCCCCACCAGCCAGCACCTGGCCCATACCCCTCCAAATCCTTCCTATTTATATACCCATTCAGATGCCTGTTAAATGATGCAATTACACCAGCTTCCACCCCTTCCTCTGGTTGCTCTTTTCATAATCTACAGCACTCTGTGTGAAAAGTTTGCCCCTTAGGCCTTTTTATATCCGACCCCTCGCACCCTCAACCTATGCCCTTTAGTTCTGGACTCCCCCACCACATAGGTTTCCCCTAAGCATGCCATTCATAATTTTCAGAGAAGGGAGTAAAGTGAGGAATAACAGTCACTTCCCCGTGAGGGATCGATCCATTATATGATAACCAACCGAATCACCTGTGACTGATACAGCTCCATCCACTTACTCTAGTAATGGCATTATACACCATTACAATGGGTTTGCCTGTTTTTAACTGGACACAGCATTCTTTCTGAAGACGGACTTTACTGGGATATAAAGACCTGGCAAAACACATCAAGGGATATGCCTGGAATCAGAAGACGTCAGGAAGAATGAACAACGTTTACTTGGAAATAAAAATATTGCAAAGGGATCCACTGAGATCCTGCGGGAGAAAGCCATTAGAAAAGGCAAGACAGGGTTTCATGGGGCAGTGGAGCAGACAAATAGATCGTGTGGCATGAAACCAGGAATAAGTGATTTGTGTCCATACGGAAATTTTCCAGATGATGTGAATTTGGTGAGAGTAAACAGGAAGAAAATGTCCTCATACAGATGGCTCTACAACTGGAGTTTAGAACTTCGAAACCAGTGATGCATGATAAAGAAAGATTTGGAGCACGGCTTGTTTTTTTTCATTCTAATGTGTTTGCAATTGGGAATTATTTCTTTTTTTCAGAGAAAAGTAATTTCAGGCGCGGACAGACACACAAGGAATGAATTTAACGGGGTCAGAGGGTCTGCTCTGTAGGAATGGGATTGTGTTAACTCCACACTCTCTTATTGGTTAACGTTAATTGGAAAGAAATTGTATACCACATACAACTGAATACGACTAAGTGTGAAGATTATTATGAACGGTTTAGCAACTCGATCTAAGTGAACTTCTATAAATTTTAGAAGAACTGAGCTGTTTGTATTAGCTCAGCATTAAAGCAAAGCTGTTTGGCTCAGTCTGCTGCATAACTGTTTTACGATACAAAGTGTTACCAACAGTGTGGGATTAATTCTCGCAACGTCTCAGTTTACCACAACGATTCTGATATCCCACTCACCTAATCTATTAGACAATAGCGAGAATCAAAGGGAAATTATGCCATAGTGAGTTGGAACTGACGTGTTGAGAAATGCAACATTTTTTTCATCTGTTGCGTTGGAAATTTGGCTGCAATCACAGAGGAGGTATTGAGTGAATTTGCTGCTCACATATCTCCCCCAAAAATTACCAGTGACAAGACTCGAAACATATTCTTGTTTGAATTCTCTAAGCTTCACAGCAGTAATTTAAAAAAAACATTTCGATTCGAGTTTTTCCAACAACATTGAAAATGTCCAATGAGAAAAATATCATTCTTTTTCTATTGTTTTAATAACCTGTATGAGTTTACAACAATTGCAATAACATGAAACGATAGAAGCGTCCTTTCCACAATTTAATACAGTGTATGATGAGCGTTTTGAGAAATCGAATCCATATCAAACGTCACCCCGTACCTCTATTGAGAGTTGGATATTCTGCTGGGGAATATTTCTTTGTGGTCGTAAGTAACGGAGGCATTTCCCAAGGACAGAGCACTCCACAAAATCAGAAGTTAGATCTTTAGAGTGAATGCTGCTTTATTCAACGTTCTATTGCAACATATATATATGTGTGTGTGTGTGTGGTGTGTGTGTAAGAATTCAGAACGTTGGGAATTGATGGTCAGCCAAATGAATGTTCTTCCTGGAGACTGTGGGAGGCAAGAGTCAGTAGTAATGTCCCAGGTATCTGTGGGAAGTGCATCCAACTCTAGTTTCTTGGTAAGTGTCAAAGGAAACTGGAGCTGGACGTTGGATCATTTGGGAAACTGAGGAGATAATTGAGAGGAGTTTTTGGCAGGCTATATCACCTCAGGTACAAGGAAAGATCGATGGGTTTCAGTCAGTAAACGAAGAGGGAACTGGCAGACAGTGCATGCATCCACTGTGGTAGTGCTCCTCGGTTGCAAGCATAGCGTACCGTTATTGGTACTTTTGAGAGGGAATGACTTAGGAGGGGTAAAACATGGGGTACAGGTCTGTGGCACAGGGTTTGTTACTTTTGCTCAAAAGGAATTGAGCGAGACAGGTAGAGAGCATTATTTTTGGAGACTTCATAGTGAGAGAAACAGATTGCAGATTCAGTGGCTGGGGAAATACTTATGCTTGGTATGTTGCCTCCCAGCTCCCAGGGTTTGTAATGTCTCGCATTATGTTTGTGCGATTCTTAAGGGAGAGGGGGAGTAGTCCCAAGTCATGGTCCACATATGCAACAACAACATTGTTAAGAAAAGGCATATAAGGCTGAAATTCAGTGAGCCAGAGTGGCATCTTCGATCTAGATCAAACAGAGTTGTTCTCTCTGATTTGTTACACATGATACGTCGTGCAGAGATGAAGAATAGGGAGAGGGCTTTCGAACATAACTCTACCGGGATGATACAGGGGGGCAGGATTTGGCTACGTTGACAATTGGGTCTTTTTTCTGAAGTAGATGGTACCTCTACAAACAGGATGGTTTTCACCTGAACCACAGGAGAACCAATATTCTGGGGGGTAGTGAGGGGAGAGGGAATAATTTGTAAGTGCTCTTCAAGAGGGCTTTAGCGAACTCAACGGCGCAATGGGAACATGAATTGAAGCTCAAGGTTACAGGAGGTTTTGAGTAGTGAGGACATAAATAGGTTTTCAGGTTTGCAACAGTTTACTGGCAAGGATGAAGATGGTTCGAAGGGTGTTTACTTCATCGCCAGGAGCATCTAGAATAAGGTAGATGAACTTAGAGCATGGGTTGTTAACTGGGAGTTCGACGTTGTTGCCATTTCAGGGACATGAATGGCACAGTGAAAGGACTGGGAATTCTTAGTGCCGCAGTTTCAATTTTTCAGTAAGAACAAGGAAAGTGGTTAAGGAGGGCGAGGTTTGGCATGAATAGCCAAGGACAGCATTACGGGAGCGAAAAGAATATTTGATGAGCACTCTACGGAGTCTACTGTGCTAGAAAAGTCAAATATTATACTCAGGAAAGGAGAGATCACTGTGAATGGAGTTTTCAATAGCCCACTGAAACATTCCAGAGATGGAGAGGAAAAGATTGCAAAGATGATTTTGAATAGGAGTGAAAATAACGCGTAGTTGTTATGGGGAAGTTTAACTTGACCAATAATGATTGGAAAGTTTATAGTTTGAGTAAATCTGATCAGTAAGTTTTTGTCCAATGTGTGCAGGAGGGTTTCCTGACATAGCATATAGTCAGGCCAACAAGAAGCAAAGTCACATTGGAATTGGCACATGGTAATGAACCAAGCCATCTGTTCTATGTGGAGGGAAGTGAGCACTTTGGTGATAGGAATAGGTGGTACCTATTCATCTGTGTCACAATTTAAAAAAGGCAATGCTGTCGCGGAGAATATTGTGCTACAATCGATTAGAATACGCGAAATTAATGCTCGTAAGGAGTTTGTGTTGGCAATTCCTGAAAGTGTGAAAAAAGATCTGACAGTTGGGCCAGATTGGATGTATCCTTGGATTCTCTGAGAATCTTGGGTGGAGACATTTAACTGTGAACTTTATGTCATTGGCGTCTATGTGATTAGTGCGAGAAGACTCAAAATTAGTAAATATTGACCCCTTCTCCAAGAAGAGGGGGAGAGAAAACTTTGATAATTGCACAACAATGAGTCTTAGATTCGTTGTAGATAACGTTTTGGAACAAGTTATGAGAGGTAGGATTTATGACCATCTAATAAGGAAAAAGTTGTTCCGGTACAGTCAATTCTATTTTGTGAAGATTAGTTTATGCTTCACGAACCTGAGTGAGCTCTTTCAGAATTTGAGCTTTGAGATGGAAGAGGGTGAAGCGATTAAAATGGTGGATATAGTTTTCAGTAAGGCATTGATAATATTCGCCACGGTAGGCTATTGCATAAAATACATAGGCATATGAATGAAGGGTTTTTTAATTGGTTTGGATCAGAAAGTGGCAAACCGAAAGAAGACAGAATGGGTACTTGATGGGAAATGTTCGTCCTGGATTTCAGAAACTAGTGGTATAGCAGAAGGATTTTTTTTCGGTCCACTGCTGTTTGTCATTTTTATAAATAACCTCGAATAGGGCATGTAATGATGGGTCAGTAAAATTCCCAATGACACGAAGCTCAATGGAATTGTCAACAGTGCCAAACGTTTCTGCAGGTTGCAGTAGGACATGAACAACCTGCACAGCTGAGCTCAGAGGTGTCAAATGGAAATTAATGTGGGAAAATGTGAGGTCATTCACTTTGGAAGGAGCAACAAGAAGAAAGAGTTCTGGGCTCAAAGTAATATTCTTGGAAGTTAAGATGAGCAGAGAGACTCGGTGCTACTGTGCAAAAAAATCTGAAAATTACCACCCGTGTTGACAGGTTTGTTTGGAAGGAGAACAGAATGTTTGATTTATTGGGATAGGGATTGATTTTCAGAGCCATGAGATCATGTTGCACTCCAGAAATTCTCTGGTGACAGCAACTGTGGAATTGCATACAGTTCTGGTCGCCACATCATCGGACGGATGTACAATTATTGGCAAGGGTGCATTAACTACGATGCTATCTTTTTTGGAGGGAAAGTCTTACGAGGAAAGACTGAGGGACCTGGGGCTGTTTATGACAGAGAGAAGAAGTTTGAGAGATGATTTAATAGAGACATACAAGATGATCAGATGCTTTCTTATCGTGGGCAGTGAAGGACCTTTTTACGAATGGTGATGGTCGGCACAAGAGCACACAGCTTTAAATTGAGGCTGATAGATGCCGAGGTATGTTCTACTCTCAGTGAGTAGAAAAGGTGCAGAACACCTAGCATTCAACGGTCGGAGTCGCACCAACTTTTAGGGCTTTTAAATGATCAGGGGATAATCTTTAGAGTCATAATGATAAAATGTCGTTAAGCTGGACTTCTGATTAGGATCGCGTTGGGTGCAATATCAAGGGCCAAAGAGCCTTTATTGCACAGTAATATTCGTTCCTCGAGCTGTTCTCAGCCTGATGTTGCAATCATCCTGGCCAATATCAGTGAAATGAGCACCTGGCGTAGATCATCCTCTCAACATCGGCAGTTTAGACACTTCTAGTCTGCTATAGAAGCACGGCAACCTGATCAATTGCCCCAATGGAGCTGGCATCAGAGGATGTCCAACGGCTCCTGTTCTTGCCACTGAGGCCAGAAATCCAATTACTCAATTTTTTGCTGTGGATCTGAATTGAAACCCACCTCAGAGGTGGTTGTACTGATTATGGATCATCCATTATGTCGTATCAGGTTCAGGAAAAGGACAGAGAAAAACGTGTGAAAAGAAGATGCTATTGAATATAATTCTTGATTAGTGGTGCTGGAAGAGCACAGCAGTTCAGGCAGCATCCAAAGAACAGCGAAATCGACGTTTCGGACAAAAGCGTTTCATCAGGAATAAAGGCAGAGAGCCTGAGCGTGGAGAGATAAGCGAGAGGACGGTGGGGCTGGGGAGAAAGTAGCATAGAGTACAATAGTTGAGTGGGGGAGGGATTACTGAATGTAAGTTTACCGTGGCTTCCTGCGTTGATCACGGGCAATTTTTGGTCACTACTGTACTGGGATTTTCCTTCTATCAGTTTCAATTCGTCACAGAATTCGATTCACTGACAATGCACCGAGTTCCTTTGGAAAGTTCATACGACACAATGACACACATTGCACACAACGTCAACAATCTTCAGCATTACAACATCCAAGAGCATGTGGCATGGTTTGCATAAATAGTATACAAAGAGCAATGATATGCAAGAGCTGATTGAATTCCAGTTTAGATGAGATTACATTCCCTGCTGTGTGGAAACAGGCCTTTCGGCCCATCCAGTCCACACCTCCTAAGTTTAACCCACCCAGACCCATTTCCCTTGACAGATGCATCGAACACTACGGGAAATTTAGCATGACCAATTAACCTGAACTGCATATCTTTGTATTGAAGGAGGAAACCGGAGTACCCAGAGCAAACCCACTCAGTCACAGGGAGAACGTGCAAAATCCACACAGTCAGTTGCCCAAGACTGTGAGGCAGCAATGCTAATCAATGAAAGCTATGCCACCTGTGAGGCAGAGTGCAAAGTAGCAAGAATCCAGCATAATATTCAAAATGTCAGATATTCACATTCATTACCTTGGCCAGAATTCTAGCCTTGAAAAGGGCGAGTCTGCCCCTGAATCCCCAGAATCCACGTGGACGCCTGTCCATTGGTCCACCTGGAAACCTATGTTCAGCCTGACAGAGCAATTGTGAGAAATATCCATTTTCTGATCTGAAGCTGCGACAGGATCTGTCTAATCCAGCTGAGAGGGCAGCGTGGTGCACGTGCGACCTTAATATTTCTTGCTGTAGATTCACATTGCCCTCATTATGTTAGTGTTTAAAGACCTGGGCCAGAAACAGCCCAGTCAGGACTGAACATGAGGAGGCCATTCTTCACACCGCTCCTGCCCCGCCCCGCCATTCGATATCATCATGGCTGAGCCAGAATGTTAATGTTCTTTTCAGCCTATCGACATCATCGTGTTTCCTACTGTCTAACAGATATAATAATCGAGCTCTATCTTCAATAGACATCGAAATTGTTCATTTGTGCGAATAAAGAAGGTCCGTTTCAAGGCATTTGGGTTCCTGCTCCAATATTGCAGGTTTTGCAATGGAGCAGCCGAGTCTAGTCTGATCACATATCAAACCATGAACTAAACCACGTTTCTGCTGAGACGCATATCGATGATCTTGGAATGTCAACTTCAGCAATCACGAGGAAATCCAACGGGCTTTCTCTTGCGACACAGTGCCACACAAGCAGGCACTTTTAAGCACACAGGGTTGCCTTTGCCTCGGGACTCCCATTTCACGTAGGTCTGCCTTCGTCACACTTTCCAGTACCAGGTGCTTATCCAAGTGTGCTCTGGCTATTCAAGTGTTTGGCTACATACTGTTGAAATATTCTACTGACATGTAGCTATGCCGCACGTTCAGATAGTGAAGTCCAGACAAATACCACTGTCTGTTTGAAATTATTTATTCTAAATTTCCGCTTAATCGCTTATCTCTTGCTTTTAATCTATGCTACTGCGTATTATTACTTCCCAAAACATGCTTATTTCTGTCACACATATCTCTCTTCTTTATACTATGTGCACGTTAATCAGTTTCTCACACAGCCTTCTCTGCACTTGGATAAAAAGCCCCAGGCTGGCTCGTCTAACTTTGCAGTGGAAATGTTCCAGCCCTTTGTCATTCTTATCATCCCCTCAGAACATCTTCTCCTGGAATCAGACGCTTCCTGCAACCTTCAATGGAAAAAACGTTCTCTGATGAAAAGACAAAATGTCTCAACAAAACTCAACAGCTATTTTACATCTATGGAGAGAACGGAGAGTTAATGTTTCGAGTCCAATGATCCGTTTTTGAAACTAATGGGACATGCGGGTGCAAAAAGAATGTGAAAGAAGGCGGACGGGTCTGAAATGATTGAACTCGATGCTGGGTCCTGAAGACTGCATAGTCTGTCAGTAGAAAATGAGGTGCCGTTCTTCCAGCTTGTGCTGTGCCTTGAAGGAGCACAGCAGCAGACCAGAGTCTGAAATAGTGCCTTGGGAACACCGTGTAATATTGAAGTCACAGGAGACTGGAAGATCAAGATATTTTTTGTTGATTCCATACAGAACGTCGGTGATCTCAGCTTTGTCACTGACTCTATTTTTCTCTCCCCATTGTGCACTGATAAAATTCAGAGGAGGAAATACAGTTGCCTGGATTGAAAATAGTGCTGACAAATCACTAAAAACAGTGTCTGGCAAGTCACACAGTGAGGAAAGGTATGGTAACCCAGCAGGTCCTCTAGCTTAAACATTAGAACGTTACAGTGCAGTTGGTCCTTCGGTCCTCGATCCTGCACTGACCTGTGAAAAAAATGTGATGCCCATCTAACCTTCATCGTTACATTATTATCCGTATATATGTCCAATTCACATTCAGTGAGTCTACGACTGTTGCAGGCAGGCTGATCCACGCCCGTACTCCTCTCTGTGTGAAGAAATTAGCACAGTTATCTGTCCTAAATCAATCGGCATTCAATTTAATGCTGTAGCTCCTCGTGTTGGCCTTCTCTATCTGAGGATAGAGGCTCTCACTCTTCACTCTATTTGACCTTCTGATAATCATATCACTCTTGATTAAGTCACCTGTCAACCTTTTTCTCTCCAACGAAACCAACCTCAGTCTCCTCAGACCTTGCTCGTAAGACTTTCGATTCACACCTGTCACCATCCAAGTAAACCTCCTTTGAACCCTTTCCAGAGATTTCACGTTTTTCCAAAATTCAGTGACCAGAGCTGCATGCAATACTTGATGGTACCCTACCAGGTGGTAAATCCGCAACTTCTGTGATTTTATGGAATGGTGTTCCCTGGGCAATTGTTGGGATGCAAGGAATACTGGTCCAGAGGGTCGCGACAGAAAATGTCCTGCATTTTGCTGGCAAGTTGTGGAGTTCAGTGGGATGGAATATTGGTGAAAGTGGGAAAGAATGTATACCGTCTATCGCTTCCTGTCACCAGTAAGCATATCCAAGTCACATTCAGACATTCAGACATATTTCCTCATCTTTAAAAGGTATGCACACTTTCAGTTTGCCATGCGACAGTTTTGTCAATTAATTCAGTACTGACAGGATTACCGTTTAAAGCTGTGTGACAGATGTTGCAAACGGTCATACCAGACAAAATGAGGTGCCACGTGAAAGAAAATGTGTTTCATTCAGGAAAGATAAAATAGAATTGTTCATAGAGAATTGTTCATAGAAAACTGTGGTGAACTGTCTGCTGATTTTTTTAGATGGGGAAGAAGACGTCTGCATGAGCACCACTCTCATGCTGACTCCGATCTCCAGGATCTGCAGCCCTCACTTTCACCTGCAGGAAAGGGAACAGAGTCATCATTAACAATTGTGTTTTGAACTGGAAGAGTTTTTCAAGCGAAGTTTGATTGAACGTTGGGATGTGGAAGTTCTGGATAGATTAGTTGAGCCCAACAGCATTCTATGATTGATCAGAGCCCCCAGCGCGCCCATGAGTTTCTCTGATTGGTTGGAGCACCAATGCCTACAGCTTGGTCATGTAGAACTGCCTCTTCTACGCTGTTGAGCATTATACATCATCAGTTCGGATGGGTCCTGCAGGATGGACAGGGTTAACATCATTGGAGAGCATGCTTGCGGCGAGTGATCATTGGAACGAAATGTTGTCGTCTCCAATCGATAGTTGCTGAGTGAGGGCGAAAGGGGAGGGAAGCACCAGGTGCTAGAGCCCAGTTAGAGGTTTCATGTTTGGTCATTATATGACTCTGGACCCAAACACAGTGGCTCTGGGCTCTCCAATTAAGCCAAAGAGAGTCTGAGTCTTCTTCCCAGAAACAGACCCCAGTCAGCCGCCGCTATTCCTGGTTCAGTTTTATCTTGTTTTAATTTATCAGGTCACTGTTGGTTTATCTATCTTTAGTGTGAACAGAGATGAAAATAAATGATATTGTTTGAAATCATTGTTGTGGTCCAGGAGGATGTGGTGTTGTTGGGAAACGTTTTGCTGTGTATTAGTGATTTGGATTGATGGGAAAGTGTACCCCATGAACACCTCTGTCCCTTACTTTGCAGTAAATGTTTCAGATACGAAAATAATGGACATCCGTGTCCTTTTTTTGGAACGAGAACCTGCTTTGAAAGGTGGCGAAGATTGGACTGAAGCAGTGACAGTGATTATCTTTGTTTCTTGATCAATTCGTCCACATCACTGCTAACATCACGGCTCTTATACAGCTGCCTTTGCGTCGGGCCAGTGCCGCACTGGATAACGCGCCTGACTATGGATCCTGAGACTATAGGTTCGAGTCCTACCTGGCTTGAGGGAAATGCAGGCATTTACTACGCATTTGAAAACTGATTTCTCTTCAGCCGAAATAAGGTGTGCGTTTTTAATCTGCAGGAATAAGAATGCCTTCATTAATGTCCACGAGAACCTGAGGGTCAATGTTCCAGCGTCTTCACATGAGGGAAGCCGAATAGTCGCACACGTTGGTCATGGGCACCTTTCCATATCGCAAAGCCACGGATCGCATCACTGTTGCTCTCGGGAATGCTCGGTTTTGAGCATTTGTTTGAAACTCCTTGGCCCATGGATTCAGAGAACAATGGAAAGTTCAATGTCCAACTAATCTTTATAGAGAGGGAGTTCCTGAGTCTACCACCTGCAGACTGATAAAGTTTTCCGACAAATCTATTCAAAGCTTTCAGCATCTTGTCTGAAATCTACGAACCCTGGTGATCGATCAAGAGCAACTGTTTCCTTCAATCTGTAATTCCATGCTCCTCATTATTTTGTACACGTCAATCGTGTCTCCTCACAATCAGCTCTGCTCTGAGAAAAATAACTCCGGTTGTGCCTAGGCGAGACCACTAAAAACATTCTTATGCAGGAAATTCAGAGTATAACATCGCTGTTTGTTTTGGTGAGTGTGTAGTAAGATTTACGTAGAATACTTTAGCTAAGTTGACTTCCAGTTTTTAAAATAGAGAGAAAATTATTCACAAAACAAAGGAATGAAACACAATGAACAGAATATAAAATACCCACAGATCTTAGCTATCTAAAGTAGACTTACTTATGCTTTTCAAATAAATACACAACAGTCCTGATAATTAAACCCCATAAACACAGAATACAAATGAAACTGGTTTACAGGTCGATATTAGAGGGGCAGAAGATGAGAGACATGCACATCACTGGCACATTGAAAACGTTCGTGTAATTATGTGTGGCTGAGACTTTGGCAATGGTTAACAAAATATTTAGGCTGTCAAATAAATTTTGAAATTCTTGCGTTCGCTGAGGTTTCTTGCCTGTTTTTAGCAATTAGGTGAGTTGAGCAGTCCCACTTCTAACAGTCAGCACAAACTTTCAGAAAAAGTCACTCAATCCGGTAAACCGTCGTACTGCTCTTTTCGTCAACAATGTATAAAAATACCCCGTAACTTTCGTTTTCACATCCCGTGGGGCTATTTGTCCGTGTTCAACGACATAGCCCAGGAAGGTGACTTTGGCTTTGGCAGATATACTTTCAGTTAGGTTTACAAATCAGTTTAACTTCCGTATTCGATCAAACAAGCCCGAGAAATTCTGTAAATATTCAATCCATGAGAGATTGAATGTCCCAGGCACACCACACACCAAACTGTTGTGTATCCAACAATTACCTTGTCCGTTAACCTCTGAAATACGAGTGAATTTTGTTTTGCACAAACGGCATTACTATAAATTTCTGCAGTCCAGTTGGCGTTACAAAATTGACTTTGATCTTTCCGACAAAGTTTACTGTCAGTCACCTTTGAGGAAGTCCAACTTGGAAATGTAAGTTGCTCTTCCAATCTCTTCCACGTGGTCCTCCAACTGCAGATGCGTAGATGCACCAGTCTTTCTAACAACATTGACTTTGTGATAGTCCACACATAACTTTTGGGTCTTACCTGACTTTGGCACCATGATGATGGGTTTACTGCATTCATTGAAACTCACTTTGGTTATGCCATCTTGGAACATACGTGACATCTCCTTATAAACTTGCACCAACTTTATAGGGTTATGCCTGCAAGGATGTTACGAAATCAGAACAGCATCTCCTATATTTACATAATCTACAAATAGGTTATTAATTCCCAGTTTATTTCAGCATGCAAGAGTAATAACTCTTACGATATTCTTCTGGAAGAGAACTGAATAACTTTACCAATACTGGAAAACTTTTGCATTGTCCAATTTTATAGCAGGAACGTCCAATGCAGAATTCGCTGAAATTGGTTCTTCCCAGTGTGTTGTATTCAATAACACATTCTCCCCTTGCGTTCGTTCTCTGCTAAAATACCATTAGCGCATATTCCCATCACACGTTCTGTGAGATTCCTTCATGCCAGGAGTTCCTATCAAGTAGCTAACCTCACTCGATTTCCTCTTAATTTGATAAGGTCTTCGAAACCTTGCTTTAAAGTTTCACCAATTAATGAAATTTAAATAAATACATTGTTCCCAGTGGCAAAATTCAGATTTTTTTGTTTCTCATACACTTAAATACTGCTTCACAATTTGCTGCGATAATTTCAAGTGCTGTCTCGACAACTCTCCAACATTATTTAGTCCAATTCTGAAATTTGACACATCGTCCAAATGCGTGGTCTCTGTAACCTGACTTATTAATATTCCTTATTAAATTTTAATGGTCCTCTTTCTTTATGCCCCAAATTGGTCTCAGATGATCTTAGTTTTGTGGATTCTTTTGATATATCTCAGATCGCAAACAGCACTGCCGCAACTCCCTTATGGAAATAATCTGGCTACTCCGAACCAAAAAACCTCAACACAGTCTTTAATAATTGACGTCGCCTTTCCAGTGCACCATGTGATTCTGAATGGTGCACAGTGGATTTGATTCGTTTTAATCCGAAGCTATCTATATACTCCCTAGAAAGTTGGATGTGAAGTTTGACCCTTGATCTAATTGTGTCTCTGATAGTAGTCTTTATTTAGATTTTTTTTAAAAAATCGTAATTTTTCCTCAATCCTTTTAGCTGTCATCTTGCAGAATTGAACAGCATTTGGAAATCTCGTCAATACATCCATTTATGTTAATTAATACTTATTCCCATCTTTTATTGGACGTAGGGAACCTACACAATGCATCAAGACAATTAAGACAGATTCCTTGAACGCTGCAGCATGTATTAAAGGTGCAGGCTTTATTATTTCCCATGGTTTGAAATGTATGACACGTCAGGCAAAATTCAATTACATTCATCTGCAATCCAGGCCAGTCAAAATGTCTTCGTAGTTTAACTTCCATTTTCCTCACGCCTAAGTGACATTCAATGTGTTGGCACATGCGGCACTCGCAGCACCACTTTTCTGTACCCTACTGGAAAAAAAAACATTCTGCCCATTTGTCACATGCTTGAATATATGTTGGTCTCCATTTCCTCCTTAACATATCATTTGCTAAGTAATATCACACAGGGATGCATTCACTCTCCTTCAGAATATATGTCTTCTGATCTAAGTGTTGTAATTTTTCATCTTTCTGCTGTAACTCAGTAGCATAGCTGAGCTGAATATACTTGCATTTTTAACGTTTGTCCCCTGCTGTGTCCCACTTACTTGATATTAAAAACATTGTAATCTTGATGCATTGTGTAGATTCCCTACATTCAATAAAAGATGGGAATGAGTCCTAATTAACATAAATGGATGCAATCATTTTTCAGCTTCCTAATCCGTGCCTTTTGATTTCTCCTGCTTTCGATTGTGACTCTGTGATCGCGTAAAGACACAATCTGGGAAAATTCCTTTATCAACGTCCTGCATTGCTACTCTTGCCTGCAGCTCGACTGGCTTTTCAACTGGAGCATGGAGCAGGCTAACCGGTGATTGAGCTATATTATTTGCAAGCACAAATTGTATTCTTGGAGCTGAGAGTTTGTCCAGAACTCCCACTAAAAACTCCCCACTCTTTTCTGCCCACTCTAGCTTCACTGTACATCACTGAGCAATGTTTCATCCCACCATGAATTCCTGTACACATAGTTCTTCAGGAGTACATATTTCCCCATCCTTCTGCATCACAGACTGAGACGATCCTGTGTCCCTATATACTGTTACCTGTCTATTTGCTTCTCCTCGCCAAGGTAAATAACCTTTAACTTTGCAGGTATATTTTTAAAGCTGACATTGCACTTCCCCCTTAGCAACCTCTGATCGGTTTGTGCACTCTGATGCAGCTTTCCAGCCTCCACTGTGCTTTCTATTACCATGCCAACAAAACATCCAGGCTTGTTTTGTTTTCGTGCATTTGATTTTACAGTGCTTTCCATAGTTCTCCAATACTGATTTCATGTGGCCTACTTTATTGCAATGAAAACCTCAGATCTTGTTCCCTTCAAGGTTTTCCTATATATCCTGTGATAAGTTATCCTCATGATCTTCACAGAGATTTAACTTTCCCTTTCCACGTGAGGATTTCTCTTTTCCCAATTTCTATCCCTCAGTCTTAAAATGATTCTGGAAGCCCATCCTTGTTTTATGGATCAGTTCATTACAATCAGCCATTTCAGCTGCACTCTTTGTCGTTTTAACAATATGCTCTTCCAGTGTAAGCTTATCTTCAGCATTTATCTCCAGCGTTTTAATGTGAATTCCTTTAGTAATTGCCAATTTCTGAAGTTCAATCTGTGTCTCCCTTTCTCTCTGCTCTTCTGCTCTCTCTTCTTCGAATCGTACATGAAACTCTTTGAAATCTGGTCTCTTTTCCTTATCTCTCGCGTCTACCTCAAGCTGCTTCATATTCAATTAACATTTAAACATCTCTGCAATTTCTCATGAGTTTTCCATCTGGGTGAAATGCTGAGCTACTGCGGGGAGTGAACTCTCCTTTTCTCACAGAAAGAGGCAAATACAACCCCAGCATTTTGCTTATTCCAGAAGCCTGGCCTGAATCAGTTTTTTGTAAAAATGCCAACTTTTCATCGTCCATAGTCAAACAACCCTTTGTACCTAAATGAGACATGCTTTCCCAAGAACTGTCTATGACAACCCAAATCAACACCCGGAATGACGACGCAGGCACATATCGGTTGCTCTTTTAATCCATCAACTATCTTCCAATTTGTTATGAGCTAGGCTAAATCATTCAAAATGTTATTAAACAGACAACCCAGATCGTAACATTATATTCTTTTTCGTTAAGTGTACAGTGATAATTACGGAATTAGCTAATTATAAAAATTCACAAAATCAAGGATAGAAAAATAAAAAAATATATAGAATACCCACAGAACTTAGTCCTTCCAAAATAGACTGAATTATGTTGTTCTGAAAGTACACAACATTCCGAAAAAAAGCACCTTAAACACAGTGAAAATGAAACAGAACCTTACGGTTAAAAATTCGAACGGCAGAAGGAGAGAAGTTATTAATTAGTACACCACTGCTGCAGGATCTAAAAACTGGAATACAGCATTCCAGAATGACCACTCTTTTACCATTATACAGTTCATTTCTAAAACATAGAGTCTTTGGCCTCAAGCCTCAGCTGTTGATGGAGAAAAAAAAGGCCTCACAGCGAAGAATTGCATCACTATAACACTTCATCTGATTCGGAGCCTGAACTGATTTACAATGCCTTAGATTAAAAAAAAGTCAAGACACATAATCCTTGAGGAAAAGTACAGCTCGTTGTTTTTTTTAAAAGAGAGCATCTTTGTGACAGCGCAGTCTGTCCAAACAATCTTCATCACTGAAATTCTACGAACAGAATATCCTGGTAAATTTGGACTGCACAGTTTCCATGCTGTCACATCCCTGCCATAATGATAATTGCAGAAAGACTCTCAATACTCCATCTAGAACCGATTGAGCAAATGAACTTAACAACTTAGAAATGCACGGAAACTGCACTTTTTCAATAATGTGACTTTTACACAATACTGCGCCGTGGAGAAAGTGAGAACTGCAGATGCCAGAACTCAGAGCCGACAGTGTGGCGATGGAAAACACAGTTGCTCAGGCAGCATGCGAGGAGCGGGAGAATTCCAGTTTCAGACATAAACGCCTAATCAGGAAAGAGGTTTGTGGCCGTGGGGACTGAGAGATAAATTGGTGGTTTGGGAATTTGGGGGCGTGATAGCTGAGAAAGTGATGAGCAGATAAAGGTGGAAAGTAAGATATGAGTTCTGACAGGAGGTGGAGCGGGTAGATTGGAAAGGTGACGTGCATGACATAAGGGCAATGCTGAGTTGGAGTCATGAAACTAGAATAATGTGAGCGAAGGGTGATTGAGGAAACTGGTGATCCCATGTGGCATCAAGGTCCCAACGTGAAGATGAGGCCTTCTTCTTTCAGGCGTCAGGTGTTTAGAGAATGTCAATGAAGGAGGTGCAGGACCTGCATGTGCTTGGCAGATTGGGAGGTAGAGAATGATTTACATCAGTGATGCGCTTCCAACTGCATATCCAAACTATCATTACGAATATGTTGTTAATTCTCAGGAACAGTATCTGACACTACCCCCATCTAAGTAGAAGGCGAGGATTGCAGATGTGTGAGATTGTAGTCAGGAAGGATAACGCTAGAAAGCACAGTGTTTAGGCAACGTCTGAGGACCAGGAATGTCAACGTTTCGAACATACCTAGCGAAGAACTTATGCTCCAAAATCGATTTTCCTACTCCATGGATGCTGCCTTACCAGGGGTACTTTTCAAGATCCACGCTTTTAACACGACACCACCTCCACTCAACTGCTTTAGAAATTTAAGATGCACCTGTCACCACTCAGTTGGTTCTTCTGCCGCATGCGAGAAAAACTGCAATATTCTTTTCCCCATGAATATCAGGTCATTCAGATCACTAAAGAACAGAAAACTGCAGAGGCTGATTATCTGAGGGATAAAAATTGTTGTAGAATTCTGCATTCTCTCAGTGCAACAGAATGTTTGAATATAAAGTTGGTAAAGGAAAAGAGAAATCTTCTATTTAATAACTGCTACTTCTGTTTCTCAAAGGAAAAACGAGTTTCATCAACTGGAATGTTTCAATCAGGCAATGCATGCTCACCCTGTCAGGTTCTGAGAGGAATGGTGGAATAGATATTGGCTTCGCCATTGCCGAACAGATGAAAAATATTAATTTGACTTCCGAAACAGTTGATGCTCCTGCAGAAAAGTCAATGTGACTCATATCCCAGCACAGCCATTTCGGTGTGTAGTTCAGAGTCCTGCAATATCACAGTTAATTGAAAAGATTTTTATTGATTGTTCCTTATAAATACGGCATTCTTCATTTCAGAGTTCATTGGACAATATTTTACCCACTCACTTATTCAACGGTACATCACTCAATTTTAATACCACTAATGTTCTATTCACGACTTATCTGCCAAACTGCTTTCACAAAGAAATTGCTTATTTTTAAAACCAAAGACTGAGCTTAACCAATGCCTGTTGGAAATCAACCATCATTCTGTCAATCTCTATCTGTTGTTTAGTGTGTCTCAATGCCTGTCACCTAAAACCTGTGCCCTCTAGTTTTGAACTTCAACATATTGCGCAAATGATTTAGGCCAATTGTCGATCCATGCCCCTCATGTTTTCATAAACGATGAGAACGTGACACACTGGCTGGAACATTCCAGCGAAAAAGCCCCTGCTGACCCCATCTCCATGCTTATCTGAAGCCCTGTGCTCCCCCAACATCCTTGTAAATCAAGTGTGCACAGTTTCAATTTTCACAAAATCCTTCCTGTAGAAGTTGACCATAATTGTAAACAGTATTCTAAATGTGATCTCACCAATGCTCCATATCGCCACAACATGATCTTCCAACTTGGATAATCGACTTTCTGACTAATAACGAAAAGCGTGCCAAGTACTTTCTTCACCACATTGTCTCCTTGTGGCACCACTTCATCTGCTTTTATAAATTTTGCCTTGACTGATAAAGTTGTGATTGTCAATATGTTCTGCTGCCTTCACGGATATGTTGACCAACATGCAAAGTCTCTCTGTTCCCCTTGGTTTCCTCGTGTCCTGTCAATCATTGAGTAATCAGTTGATGTGTTTCTTCCAATGTGCATCACCTCATGTTTTTCATGGTTAGTTTCAACGTCGCCTCTCTGAATGTGACATTTGATAAATCCATTTCTGTGCTCCTCCATCCTAAAAGGATCTTCCTCACTATTAACAACTTTGCTAAGATTCGTATCATCGACAACTCTGCTTATCATTTCCTCCTAACTTGTTCTACATTCTTTACACACATTCACAAACGACATGGGACCCAGCATTCATCCTTGTGTTTCATCATTGAACACCAGTTCCAGTCACAAGAAACAGCCTTCCATCACCATCCTGTGTCTCTTACCACCACCATTTATGTTTGTATCCAAGTGCCAGGGAACTAAAATCCCTTTTCACTTGTACCCTCCTACCAATCATAAGAGTGGTGTCGTGTTGAAGGCTATGTTGGAATCCACACAAATAACATCAACTTCACTAACCTCGTTCAAAACAAAAACCTGATCACTTGCCAATAAATTGTATTTAATCCAATCTGTTAGGTATGACATTCTGAAACAAAACCATGATGACTCGCCCTGATGAAACCTTGCCTGTTGAAGTGGCAGTTAACACTTTCCTTCAAGGTTTGCCCCAAAAGGTTCCCTTCAATTGATGTGAGACTCACTGCTGTGTGATTCTCTGGTTTAACTCTCCCAATCTTGCGTTAGTCCAGTCCACTACAAACCCAAAGATGAAAGTAAACCATTGCTCCGAACACCTGTAATTTCCTCCCTTGTCACAGAGAGGAACATAAGATACAAGTTCATCCTGAATTGGGAATATGCCCATTTCAATCCAGAAAACCGCGAAAACTTCCTCAGTCCCTATGTCAAACTGCTTAAGAACTTTTCCATCCCTCCTCCTGCATTCTGCCCGTATATCTTGCCACAAGAGGACTGTTTGCTTGCTGAACAAGTAAAGTGATTCAGTCAGTTATTCCATTTGCAGACACGACTGTACTGTCACTCTGGAGGAAGGTCATTCAGATATTTTAGCTTGAAAACGCTGTATTAAGCATTTGTGGTTATGAAATATTTGCTTTGATAACCACAGGCTATTACAGTGAGAAATGGTTTGAATTTTCTCCAACTGAAAGACATTGACTTAATTCCAAATCCTGTGGAGATTCCTATCTGTTCCCATCTGACATGACGGAGATGTTGCTCTCTTGTTGTTTATCATATCTCGAACAGAGCTGCGGCACATATCCCAAACACATGATTTCTATTTTCATTGACCTACGAAGTCGATGCCAGTGGCAAACATTGTAATGGGATTCATCAACAAGAGAAACTTTCAGGATGAAAACAGTTCTGTCTTATGTGCAGCGGGTCATTACAGAAGCACAGTATCAAGCTTACTCAGGGGCAAGACGAAAAAATGCTGAAAAGACAAATCGAAGTTTACATTTTTGATTCAGTGACCCCGTCCTTGGCACTGATGATTTCCAGGAAAACTTCGGTCGATATGCAGAAGATATGTGGGGGTGCAGAAATTAGGAGGAAACGAGATGTCGGGATAGAGCCGAAAGAGAGACACGAGCAGTTGGACATAGGAATTGATAATGATCTGTTGGAGCATTATCAACTGCTCACAAAGACTGTTTATGACTAACCAAAGGTAGTGTGTGACTAGGCTTGGTGAGTGTGTCGGGGGCCAACACATGGGAAACTTCAGGCCTCTAAAATGACTGAAATTGATCTGGAGGGTCGTGGGTTCCTCAAGCAGAAAATGGTCTGCTGCTTATTCAGCATGCGCTAAGCTATGGTGCAACACTGCAGTAAGATGAGATAGAGACGTTCGCTTGGAAACATGGTTCTGTGCTAAAGGAGCAGTGAACCGGAAGATAAGGGACACTTTTGGCTATAGAAGTTGGCATTCTGCAAAACACTTAATACACGTTGCAGAGACTTGGAGACAGCATAGTCAAGACTGGGAGGTATATATTCACTGGTATGAGACAATTTGGAAGGACAGAAAGGATAGTAAGGAAGGTCGTGTAACCCAAACATTGAAGGACAACCTCAGACCGATGCAAACAGATGATTTAGTTTCTATGGAGAATGTGATTGAATCTATTTGGGAGGAAATTAGAAGTTTTAAGAAGAAAATGTCAATGACTGTCGGAGTCTATCCGCCTCCAAACTTTAAGATGACATTGGTGAGGGCAGTAAACAAAGACATAAATAAGAAATGAAAAAAATGTATGGTACTTATCATGCAGTAATTTAATCAACATGTCGATCGGTCGAAGCAGCTCAGTCAGAGTAGCCTTGATGGGGATAGTGTTGAGTGTATCTGCGATAGAATCCTTAAATAATGAATGTGTTGCATTGGACCCAGCATCCTTTCCCAACATGGACTATACAGGGATATAAAGAGATAATAAAAGACATGGATGGCGATAACTGGAATGAAAAGACGTCAGGAAGAATGGACAGCGTTTACTTGGAAACAAAAAATGGAAAGGAAGCCATCGATGTATTGAGGGGTAATGCCATTTGAAAAGACAAGGCGAGTTTTCATGGGTTGGTGGAAAAAACGAATAGATCATGCGGCGTGACACCAGGTAGAACTGAGTTGTGTCCGTATGGAAGGTTTCCAGGCGATGAGAATTTGCTGAGAGTAAACAGGAGGGAAATTCCTTCATTCGGATGGATCTATATCAAGACTTTAGAACTTCAAAACCAGCGATGAATGATAAAGAGATGTTTGGCAAGTTATCCTTTTCCTTCTACAGCAGTTGAATTCGAAAATGATTACTTTTTTTGCTGGAAAGATTATTGAGAAGCTGATCCTAATATATTTGTGAAGACGCGTGCAGACACGCAAGGAATGAATTTCACCGTGACAGGGAGTCTGGGCGGCCATGATGGGTACGCGTTACGTGCACACTCTGTAATTAATAAAGTTAATTGGAAAGAAACTTCATAACACCTGCAAATGAGTACGACTAAGAACAGCATGTGCTGATTGTGAGGCAAGGTTCAGCAGCTTGTTCCACGTGAACTTCTATAAATTGAAAATAAAACTGAGCATGAAAAGGAAGCCGGTTAGCTCAGTCCGCTGCATAACTGGTTTATGATATAAAGTGAAGCCAACAGTGTGGGATTAATTCTCGCAATGTCTCAGCATACCCTCAGGATCATGATCTTCCAACTCAGCTAATACTTTAGACGATGGCGATAATCAAAGTGAAACTATACTATCATGAGTGGGAACTGACCTGCCAATGTAATGCACCTTTATCCTTTCATGTGTTGCATTGGAACATTTGGCTGTAATCACAGAGAAGGGAGTGAGTCCATATACTGTCTCACTCATCTCCCCCCAAAATATCCATTAACAAGCCATGAAAAATATTCATACTGCAATTCAATAATTTTCACAGCAATACTTAAAAACATCGTTATCGTTTCGATTCCAGTTTTTCTGATAACAGTCAAAATGTCCAATCAGATAAATCTAATATTTTGTGGATTACTTTAATGGCCTGTGCGAGCTTGCAGCAAAACCAGTAATGTGAAAAGAGCTAAACATCCTTTCCAGAATTTAACACAGCGCAGGATCAGCGGTATGAAACACGTCATTTTTTGTAAAAATCACCTCTGTATCTCTATTGAGTGTTGGATATTCACTCAGGGAGTATTTATGGCTGGTCTTAAGTAACTGAGGCATTTCCCAAGGACAGAGCACTCCAAGAAATCTTTTTTTTTCGAATAAATGCGGTTTTACTCAACGTTCTTTTGTAACTTTTAAATATATATGCACAGACATATACATGCATGCGCACATACATTTGTATCTGTGTGGATATAAAAATATGTGCATATATGCGCGTGTGTGTGTGTGAATTCAGGACATTAGTAATGGATAGTCGGCCATTTGAATGTTCTTCCTGTTAAACGTGAGAGCTTAGAGATTACAGTAACGTCCCGGAAATGTGGTGAAAATGTGGCATAGAAAAATGTGGCGAAAGTCGACTTTGTTGAATGCTGCACACTTTTACCATAGTGTCCTGCGTTGATCACCGGAAATGTTATGTCGCCACTGGACTGGGGTTTTCCATCGATCGGCTTCACTTCGTCAGGGAATTCGATTCACTGAAATTTTACCAACTTCCATCGGCATGTTCATATGACGCATCGACCCACACTGCACACAACGACAACAATATTCAGCATACTGCACCCACGAGGACGTGGCATGATTTTTATAAACAGTGAAGATTGAATAAGTTTATGCAAGGCCAGAAATGGCACAGACACAAAGGAGCCCATTATTAATTCCGATCTCGTCCCGCTCCATGATTCAATATCATCATGGCTGACACAACAATTTTGTGTCTTTTTCCAGCTGATACACATCATCGTGTTGCCTACTGACTAACAGATGTTTATTGGTCTCTATCATTGATAGACATCGAAAATTTAAACTTGTGAGAGGAAAATGTTCCGTTTCGAGACAGTTGGGTTTCTGTACGAATACTGTTGGTTTTGCAGATGAGCAGCCTAGTCTGCTCTGACCACCTTCCAAACCATAAACCAACATTCGACTCTGATGACACTCGAACCCACAACCTTTGAATTGCAACCTAAGCAGCGGCATAAAAGTCCAACGCGCTATCCATTGCACCACAGAGCCACGCCTGGCGCTTCCTTTTAGCACACAAATTTGTCTTTGACCCATTGCGTTCGGGACACCCATCTGTTCATTCTCCACGTGTGCTCTGGCTCTTCAAGTGTTCGGCTACAGACTGCTGGAACGTTCTCATGACACGTACCTTTACCACATGCTCAGATAATGATTTCCAGATAAGCAACACTCGACTGGTGAAAGCATTCTTGCACATTCTCCTCAAAACATCCAGTCTCCTGTATTTCATTTATGTCACTCTATTCCTTCCAAATACAGACTGATCCCTCTCATACATATCTATCCTCTTCATATAATGTGCACGTTAATCGGTTAGTCAAAGATCTTTCTCTGCTCTTCGATAAACATCCCCCAACCTTCACAATGGAAATGGTCCAGCCCTTGCCATTCCTGTCATCTCCTCTGAATATATCATCCTGCAATCAGAAGCTTCCGGCAGTCTGGCGATTACAACGGACAATCAAATTTCCCTGAAGTAAAGCCAAAAGGTCTGAACAAAATCGGCAGCTCCTGTCCATATTTCATGAGAAAGGAAAGTTAATATTTCGAGTCCAATGATCTGTCTTCGGAACTGTCGGGATGGAAGCATGGGTGAAGAATGTGGAAGAGGGCAGACGGGTTCAAAAATGATTGAACTCGATGTTGGGACCTAAAGTTTGCATGCTCTGTCGGTAGAAAATGAGTTGCAGGTCTTCCAGCTTGTGTTATTCCTTGAAGGTGCACGGCAGCAAACCAGAGACCGGAATAGTGGCCTGGGAACACAGCGTCTCGATTAGAGTGGGGTTCGAATTGTACAGTAGTTCAGGCAGCATCCGAGGAACAGTAAAATCAACAGTCCTTCATCAGGAATACAGGCAAAGAGACTGAAGGGTGGGAAAACAGTATAATGTCGAAGTTACAAGAGACTGAAAGATCGGGATAGTCTTTGTTGATTCTGGAAAGAACGTAAGTGATCTCAATTTTGTCACCGACTCTGTTTTCCTCTCTCCATTGCAGAGAGATCACATTCTGAGCAGGAAATACAGTTTTCTCGATTAAATGAGGTGCAGACAAATCTCTGGAAGATATGACTGGAAGCTTCCACAGTGAGGAGAGACATGAGAAACCAGCAGGAAATGTAGCTTACTACATAGAACGTTACAATGCAGTGCAGGCACTTCGGCCCTCGCTGTTGCAGTGACCTGTAAAAATAATGTGATGTCCGTTGTAATGGAAAATTAGCATTTATTTCGGAACCAATAAAAGCACAGCGAAACAAAGAAGTAAGAACGTGACTTTGCAGAGGCATGTATTGCAGACAGAAAGGAAAAAAATGGAAAGTTAAACCGAACTGATAGCAGACTTACAAGCCAGTAAACTACCATATCACCAGTCAAGGAAAGGGAAAAAAACAACTCCGTATCTGGAAAGGAATTCGAATGTTTCAGGTCCCTGATATTGAGGTGTTGATAAGAAGAAGTGAATTTTAATATCAAGGGAAATGTATTATATGTGGAAGATGCACCAGTTACCTTTTTGGTAGATACAGGAGCAACATATTCAGTCCTTAAATCTAGGCAGTTGAGAGAGTCGACGCAATGGATGCATCAGGATTCGTGACACGAGAGAGATTAACCGCACCCCTATTGTGTGAAACCAGTAATGGTGAAACATTCCAATTCTCATTTCATTTCTCGGAATTCTGTCCTTTAAATCTGATGGCTGGCGATCTCATAGTGAGACTGGGGTCGGATTTGTGCAGTACCCCGACAGGCTTGCAGGTAATACAAAAAGAAGATTTATCAGCGCAGGCTCCAAAATCCGACTCACGACCCCTGATGCATGGCTTTGAGTGATGATTACCCAGAGAGCCATAAGTTCAGTGAGCGATTCGCTCGCCTAGGTAGCAAGTAACCATGTTAATCCCATTAACACCGATTTACTTGCTGGAGATATGAGGCACTGCACAGCACTGGCCCTTAGAAATCATATGAATAGGATTGGTTTAGGAGATTGTTTGAACCAGGTCTGTTATTATTCTGCGAATTTTATTAGAATGATCACAGATTTGCAGTCAGTGTAAACTTATCCAAAATATCTGTGACGGCAAGTAGACACTATCTTTTTGATGTGGAACGCTCCTTTCCTCAAGTACCATTGGTGAACACATCCAGTGACAGGTGGCAGGATTTGGGACCATGGGTACTACTGGCACAAAAAAAAGAGAAAGCTTGTGTCTTCAGGGACGATGTGCATATCTGCTTCAATGCAGATATAAGGACATATATGGAGAAACTAAATTGGCTAACTCAGGCAGATCGGACAGTCCAGGTAACCCCCGCCAAGGAGGTAGGCTGGCGTTGAGCTATGGTAGATGTCTCGCACCCAAGATTAAGAATGTCCCTGCTGAGTGCAAGGCAAATAGCAAACGTGATGTGGGGTTCATACGAAGCGCGAAACGAAAAGAATAATCCCGAAGTCTCAGTGTCGTCCTTGCAGAACACAAGACTCGTTAAAACCCGAGGCTGGAAAAGGAATTACTCCGGTCTTTGAGTTCCTCCTGAAGGGTGGAGTGATAATCCCCTGTGGATGATCACCGGCGAGATCCCCCATTCTTCCGGTCAATAAGGCAAACATTCCAGGTGTATCCGGGAAATGGAGGTTTGTTCAAGACCAGCAGGTAGTCAATTATGCTGTTGTTCTGCCTGGACCAAATGTTCCTGATCCTAGTAATATATTAGCCCAAATTCTAAAGGACAGTAAATGGTTCTCTGCTGTGGATTTAGCAAATGCCTTCTTTAGTGTAGCGGTACACCCACAAAATCAATTCTGGTTCACTTTTCCATTCAAAGGCAAATTGTATACATTCAGGTGAATGGTCTCTTTCCAGTATGAATTCGCTGGTATTTCAGCAGATTGCCGGAATCAATTAATTATTTCAGTTCACAGCGGACGAATGATCTCTCCTCTGTGTGAACTCACTGGTGCCCCAGCAGACAGAATGACTGAAAGAATCCTTTCCTATTCTTAGAACAGACGAACGGCCTCTCTCCACTGAGTTCACAGATGTAAACTGAGATCAAATGACGGCCTGAATCTATTCCCTCTGAGAGAGCACTTGAATGGTTTCTCGTCAGCGTGAACACGTTGATGGTACAGCAGTTCGTGAGCCCTTTTAATGCATTTTCCATACTCTGGGTCATTAAATGGTTTCTTGTTCGTGTGAACCAACTGGTGAGCCAACAAGTTAGAAAACTGAGCAACTCCCTTTCAAGACTCAGAACAGTTGAATGTCTTTCCCCCGGTGTGGTTGCCCTGATGAATTTTCAGGGCAGACAAGTAATTGAATCGTCATCACATTTCCGCAGTTTCTCTCCAGCGTCCCTCTAATTATGCCTCGACATTTCAGATAGTGAATACTTTCACTCCACTGTGAATGTAGCTTTCTGCTGTCATTTTCAAAAGTCGGTAAGCTTCAGGCTACATGGAACAAAGCAACTCCTCCAAATTCTGATCTAATGCTTCGTTTCAGTTTCCCAACAGCAAATCCTCATCTTTGATACCACTCAAATAGATCCAGAAATATCTCAGTAAGAGAGAATCCTCAGAACACCAAAGCATATGATTTTCATTCTCCATCGGATGTGGTTATTCCAGAACAGGTCAGCATTTATTGTTCATTCCTGATTTGATTGGGTGAGGTGATGATGAACTTCCATCTTGAACCATCGTTTCTGTGTGCTGTCGGCAGATCCAAATTATAGGTAAGTGAAATCCACAATTTTGACACAGTGATTTTGGAGTAATGGCAATATATTTCCAGATCAGGATGGAAGGTGGGTTGTCGGTCTTTCCCATCTGTCTAGTGCCCTTTTCCTTTTAGATGGATGCAGTTGTGAGTTTGTAATGTACTTTTGATGGAGCCTTGGTGAATATCTGCAGTACATCTAGTCGATGGTGCAGACTGCATGTCTGAGCGATTGGTTATGGTGGGAATTGATGTTTGACGATGTTTTATTAGTTATGTGTTGCTGCTCAATTCAGCTGCTCTGTTCTGGAAGGTTTTGAGATTTTCAATATTGTTACAACTGCAGTAAAGAATCCTCAAAAAGGTTGGGATTTAAATATCTCTTGCTACTCAGATGCTGAATAAACTGTTGTGCTTCTCCTGTACATTGTTTCTTTCACACTGCAATTATCCAGGTGGAAAGGAACTATCCCATCATGTCTCATTCTGTATTGTAAAGTAGTAAACAGTTGGTAGGGAAAGAAGAAAAGAAAGAGAAGAACATTTGGTCAATGAGGTGAATAACGTTCTCGCTCTGAGAGTGAATAGCTGTTAATGGAGACTGCCAGTGACAAATCATCGGTGGCGTGTAATCGCAGGCTATGTGTTTTCCAGGCTTTAGGAGTCAAGAAAATCTCTGACTATGACCTGCTCCTGTGGCCGCAATAATATATGGCTGCTAAAGTTAGCTTCTCAAAGACATTGTGACTTTCACTGCACCAAAAAAGGACTTTGGACCCATCTTGCAAATGTCCATCATGAAGCAACGATCCATTCTCATCCCATTATTTTTCAGAAATTGGTCTGGAGCTTTAAGCACTTTCGTACTCAAAATGACCAGCGAAATATTTTTCTAATTCCACCACCTCCAGCGAAATGCTATTACCAAACATACATCCCCCTCCCCGCCCTTGTCCGCCTTCCCCACGAACCATTCCCTCTGGGGCATCGTGGTGCACTGCGCCTTCTCTCTCAACACCTCCCGCAAAGCTCCATGGAAGCTTTCCCTAAAATCACGGAATATGTGACACATACATTCATAGAACATGAGAACGAGGAGCAAGGCTTTGCCGCACAGGCCTGAGAGAATACTTTGCCATTTTTTCAGCTCATGCCTGATCTTTCCATGGACACGCATCCACTTAACCAAACTCTGAAGGTAATCTTTACGTCCTTTATTGTTCACGAAAAAGCAGCCCGACCTAAAAAAAACATTGATTGATGTCGCATCAACTACATCGTTGGGCAAGCACTCCATCGAAGAACAACCCTCTGGTTGAAGAAATTCCTTCTCAATTCAGTCCTATATCTCGTTCTAATCTAGAGGCTGTACTCTCTTGCCCTAGTTTCATCTGCAAATGGAAGCATGCTCTCGACTTCGATCTCACACATGACCTTCATAATCTTATACGTTTCCATAATATCCGGCCTCATTCTTCTGAATTTTCGAAATAAGCCTATTCCACATGGTCTCCTGTCATCAGCGAACACCTTCAAATCCGGAATTCCATCTGCCAGAATATTGCCCCTGAACAGCACGTTGTTGAGGCCATTTTTAAAACCTAAGTACTTCAATTCACTGTGTCCCGTTGTACACCATGATCGTAATGCCATCATAGAATTCGAAAAGATTTTGCAGGGATGACCTGCTCTTCATTAACCCAGGCTGCATCTGTCAAATTTCTACGGAGAAGCGCCACTACTTTTTCCTTGATAAAAGACTCAAGAAATTTATGCACTACAGACATTAAACAAACTGGTATATTATGTTGGAGAATGGGTCTGGGTGGGTTGCACTTTAGCGGTTGGTGTGGACTTGTTGGGACGAATGGCCTGCTACGATACTCGAAGTAATCTAATCTAATTCCTCATATTTTGTCTGCCTCACTTTTTAAACAGTGACGCCATATTTGTGTTTTCCAATCTGCTGGGACTGCCCAGAGACCAATGAATTTTGGAAAATTACCGCAAGCACATACCATTGCCTTTAGTACCCTGCGATGCATTCTATCAAGTCCTGGAGACGTAACCATCCTTTACAATATTAGCTTCAACAATCCAACGCTAGTTCTTTTGTTATAATGACTGTTCCCAGGTCGTCACCAAACGCCATCTCTTTGTCAATTATTGGCATGTTATTAATATCCTCCACTGTGAAGACCGACGCAAATGCCTGATCAGTGTCACTGCTATTTCCACATATCCCATAACGAAATGCCCTTTCTTATCCACGAGAGGGTCAACGTTTACTTTTGCCTCTTTTTTCATTTTGTATTTTACTAGAAACTTCTGCTATCCATCTTTATATTCTGTGATATTTTTAATGCCATGTTCTTTCTCACACTTTTCTGCATTAAATTCCATTTGCCAACTCTCAGCCCAGCTCTACTGCTTACCTGTGTCACTGTGTTATCTACCATATCTTTCAGCACTATGTACAACTTTCCCGAACTTAGTGTCGTCCGCAAATTTACTAACCCATCCTTCTCCGCCCCCATCCAGCTCGTTTACAAAAAATTGACAAAAAGCAGTGAACCCAAAACTGATCGTTGCAGTACACCACAAGCAACAGAATTCCAGGATGAAGTTTTCCCATCAAGTAACACCCTCTGTCTTCTTTCAGCTGGCTAATTTCTGATACAAAGCACGACATCCCCCTCAGTCCCATGCCTTAGTATTTTGTGAGTCACCTGCCGTGGCGAAATTTATCAAACTGCTAACTGAAACCCAAACGTGCATTACATGAACGGCTTTATCCTCATACATCTGTTTAGTCACCTGGCAAGTTTTGACAAGAGTTGTAGCTCAGTTTTAGCTTCCCAGATGAAGATTTGCTCACTGAGCTGGAAGACTCATTTCCAGACATTTCGTTACCCTCCTGGTTAATGTATTCATTGTGCCTTCGGGTAACGGACTGTTCATGAAATGTGCTTTCTATTTATATGCTTGCGATTCTTTGGGTTGGTGATGTCATTTCCTGTAGTGATATAATTTCCAGTTCTGTTTATCAGCGAGTTGTAGATGAAGTCTATCTCGATGTGATTTTGATGGATTTCCAGTTGGAATTCCATGCTTCTCGGAATGATCGTGTGTGTCTTTGTTTCACTTGTGTTCGGATGGATGCGTTGTCCAAGTCAAAGTAGTGTCTTTATTGATTTGTGTGTAAGGATACCAGTGAGAGAGGGTCACGTCGTATTGTGGCTAGTTGATGTTCATGTATCCTGGTGGCTAGTTTTCTGCCTATTTGTCCATATGCAAAAACTGATGTCATTTCCCCTTGAGAAAAAAAGAACTGGACATGACATCACCATTGGAAATGACATCACCAACCCAAAGAAACCCAAACATATCAAGAGAAAGCAGGAATCATGAACAGTGCTTCGCCTGGAGACCCACTGAAATTGTTACCTAGTAGGGTAATGAAACGTCTGGAAATGAACTTTCCAATTCAGTGAGCAAACCGACCTGCAGTTCAAAGATCAATTCACAGAGCTCGATAATGTATGTGAGTGTCGTCCACCCATTCACAAAACCAGCTTGACTTGCCCTCATAAATTTATTCCATTCGAGATGATTACAAATCTTATCTCATGGAACTTTTCCAACACTTTACCCACAACCGAGGGAAGGGTCAATGGTCTATAATTTCCAGGGTTTCCTTTACTCCCTTTTTTGAATGAGAGAGCAATTTTTACTGTCCTGTAGTGTTCTGGTACTCTAACTTTGGACAATAACAACATTAATATCAAAGTGGAAGAATCATAAATCTGATTCTTAGCTTCCCACAAAGTCCTAGGATAAATACGATCTGGCCCAGGGGAATTTAGATATGTTCACATTTTCAGACCTTATGACGCCTTGTCTTTGGGAACTTCAATCCTATTTCGTCTGGTAACCAGTTTCTCATTATTGTCCTCGACAACATTTTGTTTTCCCAGTGCGAATCCTGACTAAAGACATTGCTTTCGCGCTTCCCCCATCGCTTCTGACTCCACGCACTACTTACCACGACTGTCCTTCATTGGCAATATTTTATTCTATTCATTGTTTTAGCCCTCACATATCGATGGAAAGCTTTCGGATTTTCCCTTAATCTATCTGTCGCCAAATTCTCAGTCTCCTCCTGGCTCGTCTTCAGTCTCTGTTCAGGTTTTTCCTGTTTAACTTGTAACTCTCAATCTCCATTACTGAACATTCACATCTCATGGGAACACAAGCCTTCTCAACAAGAGATTCAACTTCCTCAGTAATCATGACTCCTGCGCTTGACAATTTCCTCCCCCTCTGACAGGTACATACTTATCAAAGACACACAGAACCTGCGCCTTGAATAAGCTCCACATTTCTATTCTGCCCATTCCGTGCCGTTTCTTTGCCAACCTCTGAATGCGTAATCTTATCTAATCGCATTGCAATTTTCTTTCCCCCAGCAATAGCGCTTGCACTCCGATGTATACCTATCCCTATGAAAATCTAAAATAAACATAACTGAATTTTGGTAACTATCCCCAAAGTGCTCACCTATTGCCAAATCTAACATCTTGCCGAGTTCATTACCCAGCACTAAATCTAATTTAACCTCCCCTTGTTGGCCTGTTCGATTACACATTATTTAAGGAATGTATCGCAGATACACTCAACACTATCCCCATCAAGGCTACCCTGACTTAGCTGCTTCGACCGATCGACATGTTGATTAAATTCCCACATGATAATTGCCATTCATTTTTTCATTTGATATTTATGTCTTTGTTTACTGCCCTCACCAATGTCATCTTAAAATTTGGAGGCGGATAGACTCCGACAAGAAGTGACATTTTCTTCTTAGAACTTCGAATTTCCTCCCAAATCGATTCAAACTCATTCTCCATAGAAACTAAATCATCTGTTTGCATCGGTTTGAGGTTGTCCTTCAATATTTGAGTTACACCACCTTCCTTACCATCCTCTCTGTCCTTCCAAATTGTCTCATACCAGTGATTATATACCTCCCAGTCTTGACTATGCTGTCTCCATGTCTCTGCAACGTGTATTAAATCGTATTCATTTGTGATGATTTATGCCGTTATATCTCCAACCTTCCAAAACGTACGAGCATTAAGGTATAGTACCTTTATGGTCGCATTCTTACTCATTGATTAAAAAACATCTATAATAATATCCTTGCTTCTTGCTTCTCCTCCCTTGTCCATTTCTGACCTCCATGTTTAGTATACAAGTGCTCAAATATACCTTCCAGGTGAAGCAATACTTTCCCTACACTTCGAACAATCTAGTCTACAGCTCATATTGTGGTCGCCACTAACTTGGGAAACGAAGTGTTTTGCAGAATGCCAAGTTCTATCGCCAAAAGTATCCCTGAGCTTTCAGTTCACTGCTCCTTTAGCACAGAACCCTGTTTCCTAGCGAACATCTTTATCTCAGTCTTACTGCAGTGTTGCACCATAGCTTAGTGCATGCTGAATAAGCAGCAGACCATTTTCTGCTTGAGGAACCGACGACCCTCCAGATCAATTTCTGTCATTTTAGATGCCTGAAGTTTCCCATGTGTTGGCCCCCGACACATTCACCAGGCCTAGTCACACACTACCTTTGGTTAGTCATAAACAGTCTTTGTGAGCAGTTGTTAATGCTCCAAACAGATCATTATCTATTCCTATGCCCAACTGCTCGTCTCTCTCTGTCGGCTCTATCCCGACATCTCGTTTCCTCCTAATTACTGCACCCCCACATATCTTCTGCATATCGACCGAAGTTTTCCTGGAAATCATCAGTGCCAAGGACGGGGTCACTGGACCAAAAGTGTTAACTTCGATTTCTCTTTTCAGCATCTTTTCGTCTTGCCCCTGAGTAAGCTTGATACTGTGCTTCTGTAATGACCCGCTGCACATAAGACAGAACTGTTTTCATCCTGTAAGTTTCTCTTGTTGATGAATCCCATTACAATGTTTGCCACTGGCATCGACTTCGTAGGTCAATGAAAATAGAAATCATGTGTTTGGGATTTGTGCCGCCGCTGTGTTCTGGATATGATAAACAACAGAGAGCAACATCTCCGTCATGTTAGATGTGAACAGATAGGAATCTCCACAGGAGTTGGAATTAAGTAAATGTTTTTCAGTTGGAGAGAATTCAAACCATTTCTCACTGTAATAGCCTGTGGCTATCAAAGCAAAATATTTTATAACCACGAATGCATAATACAGCGTTTTCAAGCTAAAATATCTGCATGATCATCCTCCAGAGTGACAGTACAGTCGTGTCTGCAAATGGAATAACTGACTGAATCACTTTACCTGTTCAGCGAGCAAACAGTCCTCTTGTGGCAAGATATACGGGCAGAATGCAGGAGGAGGGATGGAAAAGTTCTTAAGCAGTTTGACATAGGGACTGAGGAAGTGTTCGCGGTTTTCCAGATTGAAGTGGGCATATTCCCAATTCAAGATGAACTTGTATCTTATGTTCCTCTCTGTGACAAGGGAGGAAATTGCTGGTGTTCTGAGCAATGGTTTACTTTCACCTTTGGGTTTGAAGTGGACTGGACTAACGCAAGATTGGGAGAGATAAACCAGAGAATCACACAGCAGTGAGTCTCACATCAATTGAAGGGAACCTTTTGGAGCAAAACCTGAAGGAAAGAGTTAACTGCCACTTCACCAGGCCAGGTTTCATCAGGGAGAGTCATCACGGTTTTGTTACAGAATGTCATACCTAACAGATTGGATTAAATACAATTTATTGGCAAGTGATCAGGTTTTTGTTTTGAACGAGGGTAGTGAAGTTGATGTTATTTGTGTGGATTACAACATAGCCTTCAACACGACACCACTCTTAAGATTGGTAGGAGGAGACAAGTGAAAAGGGATTTTAGTTCCCTGGCAGTTGGATACAAACATAATTGTTGTTGGTAAGAGACACAGGATGGTGATAGAAGGCTGTTTCTTGTGACTGGAACTGGTATTCAATGATGTAACACAAGGATGAATGCTGGGTCCCATGTCGTTTGTGAATGTGTGTAAAGAATGTAGAACAAGTTAGGAGGAAATGATAAGCAGAGTTGTCGATGATACGAATATTAGCAAAGTGGTTAATAGTGAGGAAGATCCTTTTAGGATGGAGGAGCACAGAAATGGATTTATCAAATGTCACATTCAGAGAGGCGACGTTGAAACTAACCATGAAAAACATGAGGTGATGCACATTGGAAGTAACACATCAACTGATTTCACAATGATTGACAGGACACGAGGAAACCAAGGGGAACAGAGAGACTTTGCATGTTGGTCAACATATCCGTGAAGGCAGCAGAACATAGTGACAATCACAACTTTATCAGTCAAGGCAATATTTATAAAAGCAGATGAAGTGGTGCCACAAGGAGACAATGTGGTGAAGAAAGTACTTGGCACGCTTTTCGTTATTAGTCAGAAAGTCGATTATCCAAGTTGGAATGTCATGTTGTGGCGATATGGAGCATTGGTGAGATCACATTTAGAATACTGTTTACAATTATGGTCAACTTCTACAGGAAGGATTTTGTGAAAATTGAAACTGTGTACACATGATTTACAAGGATGTTGCGGGGAGCCGAGGGATTCAGATAAGCATGGAGATGGGGTCAGCAGGGGCTTTTTCGCTGGAATGTTCCAGCCAGTGTGTCACAGTCTCATCGTTTATGAAATCATGAGGGGCATGGATCGACAACTGGCCTAAATCATTTGCGCAATATGTTGAAGTTCAAAACTAGAGGGCACAGGATTTAGGTGACAGGCACTGAGACATACTAAACAACAGATAGAGATTGAGAGAATGATGGTTAATTTCCAACAGGCATTGGTTAAGCTCAGTCTTTGGTTTTAAAAATAAGCAATTTCTTCGTGAAAGCAGTTTGGCAGATAAGTCGTGAATAGAACATTAGGGGTATTAAAATTGAGTGATGTACCGTTTGCAGGACTCTGAAATACACACCGAAATGGCTGTGCTGTGATATTAGTCACATTGACGTTTCTGCAGGATCATCAACTGTTTCGGAAGTCAAATTAATATTTTTCATCTGTTCAGCAATGGCGAAGCCAATATCTATTCCATCATTCCTCTCAGAACCTGACAAGGTGAGCATGCATTGCCTGATCGAAACATTCCAGTTGATGGAACTCGTTTTCCCTTTGAGAAACAGAATGTAGCAGTTATTAAACTGCAGGTTTCTCTTTTCCTTTACCAACTTTATATTCAAACATTCTGTTGCACTGAGAGAATGCAGAATTCTACAACAATTTTTTTTCCATCAGATAATCAGCCTCTGCAGATTTCTGTTCTTTAGTGATCTGAATGACCTGATATTTATGGGGATAAGAATGTTGCAGTTTTTCTCGCATGCGGCAGAAGAACCAATTGAGTGGTGACAGTTGCATGTTAATTTTCTAAAGCAGTTGAGTGGAGGTGGTGTCGAGTTAAAAGCGTGGATCTTGAAAAGTACCCCTGGTAAGGCAGCATCCCTGGAGTAGGAAAATCGATTTTCGAGCATACGTTCTTCGCTAGGTATGTTCGAAACATTGACATTCCTCGTCCTCAGATGTTGCCTAACCACTGTGCTTTCTAGTGCTATCCTTCTTGACTACAATCTCTCGCATCTGCAATCTTCGCCTTCTACTTAGATTGGGGTTGTATCAGATACTGTTCCTGAGATGTAACAACATGTTCGTAATGACAGTTTGGATATGCAGTTGGAAGCTCATCACTGATGTAAATCATTCTCTAACTCCCAATCTGCCAAGCACATGCAGGTCCTGCACCTCCTTCATTGACAGACACAGACTTAGACTTAGACTTAGACTTAGACTTAGACTTAGACTTAGACTTAGACTTAGACTTAGACTTACAGTGTGGAAACAGGCCCTTCGGCCCAACAAGTCCACACCGACCCGCCGAAGCGAAACCCACCCATACCCCTACATTACCCCTTACCTAACACTACGGGCAATTTAGCATGGCCAATTCACCTGACCCGCACATCTTTGGACTGTGGGAGGAAACCGGAGCACCCGGAGGAAACCCACGCAGACACGGGGAGAACGTGCAAACTCCACACAGTCAGTCGCCTGAGTCGGGAATTGAACCCGGGTCTTCAGGCGCTGTGAGGCAGCAGTGCTAACCACTGTGCCACCGTGCCGCCCCTCTAAACACCTGACGCCTGAAAGAAGAAGGCCTCATCTTCTGCTTGGGACCTTGATGCCACATGGGATCATCAGTTTCCTCAATCACCCTTCGCTCACATTATTCTAGTTTAATGACTCCAACTCAGCATTGCCCTTATGTCCTGCACATGATCTTTCCAACCTACCCGCTCCACCTCCTGTCAGAAAACGTATCTTATTTTCCACCTTTATCTGCTCATCACATTCTCAGCTATCACTCCCCCAAATTCCCAAACCATCCATTTATCTCTCAGTCCCCACGGCCACAAACCTCATTCCTGATGAGGTGTTTATGTCCGAAACTTCAATTCTCCCGCTCCTCGCAGGCTGCCTGATCAACTGTGTTTCCTATCGCCACTCTATCGACTCTGAGTTCTTCCATCTGCAGTTGTCACTTTCTCCACGGCGCAGTATTGTGTAAAAGTGACATTATTGGAAAACTGTAGTTTCTGTGGATTTCTAAGTTGTTAATTTCATTTGCTCAATCGGCTCTAGATGGAGTATTGAGTGTCTTTCTGCAATTATCATTATAGCAGGGATGTGACAGCACTGGAAACTGTTCAGACCAGATTTACCAGGATATTGTCTGTTCGAAGAGTTTCACTTACGAAGATGATTTGGACTAACTGCGCTATCACAAACATGTTCTCTTTTAAAAAATAAACGAGCTGTACTTTTGCTCAAGGATAATGTGTCTTGATTTTTTTTTATCAAAGACATTGTAAATCAGTTCAGGCTCCGAATCAGATGAAGTGTAACAGTGACGAAAGTGTTCGCAGTGAGGTCTTTCGTTTTTCCATCAACAGCTGAGGATTTAGACCCAGACTTTATGTTTTAAAAATGAACTGTATACTGTGTTTAAAGTGCTTTTTTTCGGAATGTTGTCTACTTTCAGAACAGCATAATTCAGTCTACTTTGGATAGACTAAGTTCTGTGGGTATTCTATATTCTGTTTTTTCTTTTTCAATTCGTCATTTTGTGAATATTTTTTATAATTAGCTAATTGGCTAATTTTCACTGTACGCTTAACGAAAAAGAATACAATTTAACGAAGTGGGTTGTCTGCTTAATAACGTTTTGAATGGTTTAGCCTAGCACACAACAAATTGGAAGATAGTTGATTGATTAATAGAGCAACCGATATGTGCTTGCATCTTTATTTCGGATGTTGATTTGGATTGTCGTAGACAGTTCTTGGGAAAGCAATGTCTCATTTAGGTACAAAGAGTTGTTTGGCTGTGGACGATGTAAAGTTGACAGTTTTATAAAAAACTGATCCAGGCCAGGATTCTGGAATATTCAGAAGTGCTGGGGTTGTATTTGCCTCTTTCTGTGAGGAAAACAGAGGTCATTCCCTGCAGTAGCTCAGCATTTAGCTCAGCTGGAAAATTCATGAGAATCTGCAGAGATGGTAAAACGTTAATTGATTATGAAGCAGCTTGAGTTGGATGCGAGAGATAAGGAAAATACATCAGATTTCAAGCAGTTTCAGGTACGATTCCAAGAAGGGAGAGCAGCAGAGCAGAAAGAAAGGGGGACAGAGTTTGAACTTCAAAAATTGGCAATTATTAAAGGAATTCACATTAAAACACTGGAGATGAAGGCTAAGATAATATTACACTGGAAGAGCATATTGTTAAAACGAGAAAGTTAGCAGCTGAAATTGCTGATTGTAATGAACTGATTCATAAAACAAGGATGGGCTTCCAGAATGATTTTAAGGCTGAGGGATAGAAAGTGTGCAAAGAGAAATCCTCACCTGGAAAGGGAAAGTTAAATCTCTGTGAAGATCATGAGGATAACTTATCACAGGGTGAATAGGAAAAACTTGAAGGGAACAAGATCTGAGGTTTCCATTGCAATAAAGTCGGGTAAATAAATAGGGTACAGAAAAGTGGTGCTGCGAGTGCCGCATGTGCCTCAAATTGGATGTCACTTAGGCGTGAGCAAAACGGAGGCTAAAATATAAAGACATTTTTACTGGCCTGAATTGCAGATGAATGTAGTTGAATTTTGCCAGACGTGTCATATATTTCATCTAAACGGAAAACCATGGGAAATAATAAAGCCTGCACCTTTAATACCTGCTGCAGCGTTCAAGGAATCTGTCTTAATTGTCCTACTGCATTGTGTAGGTTCCCTACATCCAATAAAAGATGGGAATAAGTATTAATTAACATAAATGGATGTATTGACGAGATTTCCAAATGCTGTTCAATTGTGCAATATGACAGCTAAAAGGATTGAGGAAGAATTACGATGTTTTAAAAAAAACTAGATAGAGACTACCATCAGAGATACAATTAGATCAAGGGTCAAACTTCACATCCAAACTTTCCAGGGAGTATATAGATAGCTGAGGATGAAAACGAATCAAATTTACTGTTTACCATCCATAATCACAGGGTGCACTGGAAAGGCGACGTCAATCATTAAAGACTATGTTGAGGTTTTATGGCTCAGAGTAGCCAGATTATTTCCATAAGGGAGTTGCGTCAGTGCTGTTTGCGATCTGAGATATATCAAAAGAATCCACAAAACTAAGACCATCTGAGACCAATTTGGGGCATAAAGAAAGAGGACCATTAAAATTTAATAAGGAAAAATTAATAAGTCAGATTACAGAGACCACGCGTTTGGACGATGTGTCAAATTTTAGAGTTGGACTAAATAATGTTGGAGAGTTGTCGAGACAGCACTTAAAAGTATCGCAGCAAATGGTGAATCAGGAAGTGTATGAGAAACAAAAAAAATCTGAATTTTGTCACTGGGAACAATGTATTTATTTAAATTTCATTAATCATTGAAACTTTAAAGCAAGGTTTAGAAGACCTTATCAAATTGCGAGGAAATTGAGTGAGGTTAGCTACTTGATAGGAACTCATGGCATGAAGGAATCTAACAGAACGAGTGATGGGGATATGCACTAATGGTATTTTGGCAGAGAACGAACGCAATGGGAGAATGTGTTATTGACGACAACACACTGGGAAGAACCAATTTCAGGGAATTCTGCATTGGACGTTCCTGAAATAAAATTGGACAATGCAAAAGTTGTCCAATATTGGTAAAGTTATTCAGTTCTCTTCCAGAAGAAAATCGTAAGAGTTATTACTCTTGCATGTGGAGATCTGCTGAAATAAACTGGGAATTAATAACCTAATTGTAGATAATGTATATATAGGAGATGCTGTTCTGATTTTGTAACATCCTTGCAGGCATAACCCTATAAAGTTGATGCAAGTTCATAAGGAGATGTCAGGTATGCCCAAAGATGGCATAACCGAAGTGAGTTTCAATGAATAGAGTTCACACATCATCATGGTGCCAAAGTCAGGTAAGATCCAAAAGTTATGTGTGGACTATCACAAAGTCGATGTTGTTAGAAAAACTGGTGCATATACGCATCTGCAGTTGGAGGACTGTGTGGAAGAGATTGGAAGAGCAATTTACGTTTCCAAGTTGGACTTCCTCAAATGTTACTGGCAGTCAACTATGTCGGAAAGATCAAAGGCAATTTTGTAACGCCAACTGGACTGCAGAAATTTAACGTAATGCCGTTTGTACGGAAAACACTTCACTCATATTTCACAGATTAATGGACAAGATAATTGCCAGATTGACAACTATTTGGTGTGTGTTGTGCCTGGTGACATTCAGTCTCTCATGGATTGAATATTTACAGCATTTATCGGGCTTGTTTGATCGAATTCGGAAGACAAACTGGTTTATAAACCTAGTTGAGAGTGAATCTGACAAAGCCAAAGTCACCATCCTGGGCTATGTCGTTGAACACAGACAAATAGCCCCACGGGTTGCGAAAACGAAAGTTACGGGGGATTTGTATACATTGTTGACGAAAAGTGCAATATGACGGTTTACTGGATTGAGTGTCTTTTACTGAAAGTTTGTGCTAACTGTTAGAAGTGGGACTGCTCCACTCACCGAATTGCTAAAAACAGGCAAGAAATGTCAGTGAGCACAAGAATTTCAAAAGGTATTTGACAGCCTTAATACTTTGTTCACGATTACCAAAGTATCAGACACACCTAATTACACGAAGGTTTTCAATGTGCCTATCGATGCCAGTGATGTGCATGTTTCTCTTCTACTGCCCCTCTAATTTCGACCTGTAAATCAGTTACATTTGTATTCTGTGTTCATGAGGCTTAATGATCAGACTTGTGTATTTTTTTGCAAAGCATAATTAAGTCTACTTGAGATAGCTAAGTTCTGTCGGTATTCTACATTATGTTCATTGTGATTCATTCCTTAGTTTTGTGAATAATTTTCTCTCTGTTTTAAAAACTGGAAGTCAACTTAGCTAAAGTATTCTAAGTAAATCTTACTACACACTCACCAAAACTAACAGCGACATTACGCTCTGAATTTCCTGCATAAGAATGTTTTGAGTTGTCTGGCCTCGGCAAAACGGGAGTCATTTTTCTCAGAGCAGAGCTGATTGTGAGGAGACCTGATTGACGTGTCCGAAATAATGAGGAGCATGGAATTACAGATTGAAGGAAATATTTGCTCTTGATCGATCACCAGGGTTTGTCGATTTCAGACAAGATGCAGAAAGCTTTGAATAGATCTGTTGGAAATCTTGATCAGTCTGCAGGTGGTAGATTCTGGAACTCACTCTCTATAAAGATTAGTTGGACATTTAACTCTTCATTCTTCTCTGATTCCATTGGCCAAAGAGTTTCAAAAAATGCTCGAAGTCGAGCATTCCCGAGAGCAACAGTGATGCGATCGGCGGCTTTGTAAAGTGGAAAGGTACCCATGACCAACATCTGCGACTACTCGGCTTCCCTCCTGTGATGACGCTGCAACATTGATTCTTATGTTCTCATGGACATTTAATGAAGGCATTCGCGTTCCTGCAGATTAAGAACTCATACCTTACATCAGCTGCAGAGAAATCAGTTTTTAAATGTACACACTGTCCTCGAGCCAGATAGGAGTCGAACCTACAGTCTCTTGATTCGTAGTCAAGGGCGTTATTCATTGTGCCACTGGCCCGACGTGCAAACTGATGCATAAGAGCCGTGATGTTAGCACGGACATGATTAAGAGCAGTGATGTTCAGTAACTGAAAAAGCAATAAAGATAATCACTGTCACTGCTTCAGATCACCTTTCAAAGCAGGGTTTCTTAAAAAAAAAACATGTATGCCCATTATCTCCGTCTCTGAAACATTTACAGCAAGGTAAGGGACAGAGTTGTTCATGGGGTACGCTTTCTCATCAATCCCAGTCAGTAATACACAGCCAAACGTCTCCCAACAACACCACCTCCTCATGGACCACGACAATGATTTCACACAATATCATTCATTTTCATCTCTATTCACACTAAAGATAGATAAACCAACAGTGACCTGATAAATTGAAAACAAGATAAAACTGAACCAGGAATAGCAGCCGCTGACTGGGGTCTGTTTCTGGGAAGAAGACTCAGACTCTCTTTGGCTTAATTGGAGAGCCCAGAGACACTGTGTTTGGTTCCAGAATCATATAATGACCAAACATGAAACCTCTAACTGGGCTCTAGCACCTGGTGCTTCCCTCTCCTTTAGCCCTCACTCACCGACTATCGATTGGAGACGACAACATTTCGTTCCAATGATCACTCGCTACAAGCATGCTCAGCAATCATGTTAATCCTATGCATGCTGCAGGACCCATCCCAACTATTGACGTATAATGCCCAATAGCGAAGAAGAGGCGGTCCTACCATAACCAAGCTGGAGGCATTGGTCCTCCAACCAATCAGAGATACTCATGGGCGCGCTGGGGGCTCTGATCAATCTTAGAATGCTGTTGGGCTAAACTAATCTAATCAGAACTTCCACATCCCAACGCTCAATTAAACTTCACTTGAAAAATTCTTCCAGTTCAAAACACAATTGTTAATGATGACTCTGTTCCCTTTCCCGCAGGTGAAAGTGAGGACTGCAGATCCTGGAGATCAGAGTCAACATGAGAGTGGTGCTCAAAAAGCACAGCATGTCACGCAACATCCGAGGAGCATGAAAATCGAAGTTTCAGGCAGGCACCCTTCATCAGTAACATTTCACGCAGCCAATTTATGATCAATATTGCTACTATCCCTTATATTCCTTCATTTCCAGATTTCAGACACAGTGTTCTCACAGAAATTTTGTCTTTTGTTTTTCCAATCTACATTTATCTGATCGTTCTGGATTAGCATCATGAAGACTTATTCTTACCTCATCAAAAAAATCAGCAGACAGTTAACCACAATTTTCTATGAACAATGCGATTTTATCTTTCCTGAATGGAAAACATATTCTTTCACGTGGCACCTCATTTTGTCTGGTATGACCGTTTGCTTTAAACGGTAGTCCTGTCAGTACTGAATTAATTTACAAAACGTTTCTCATGGCAAACTGAAAGTGTGCATACCTTTTCAAGATGAGGAAATATGTCTGAATGAGTTGTAACTTGGACATGCTTACTGGTGCCAGGAAGCGGTGGAAGGTATACATTCTTTTCCACTTTCACCAATATTCAATCCCACTGAACTCCACCACTTGCCAGCACAATGCAGGACATTTTCTGTCGTTATCCTCTGGCCCAGTATTCCTTGCATTCCAACTACTGCCCAGACCATTCCATAAAATCACAGAAGTTGCGACTTTACCACCTGGTATGGCACCATCAAGTATTGCGTGCAGCTCTGGCTACTGAATTTTGGAAAAATGTGAAAGGTCTGGAAAGGGTTCAAAGGAGGTTTACTAGGATGGTGGCTGGTGTGGATCGAAGTTCATTCGACCAAAATCTGTGGAGACTGACGTTGTTTTCGCCGGAGAGAAGAAGGTGGACAGGTGACTTAATCATGATTTATATGATTATCAGAAGGTGAGATAGAGTGGAGAGTGTGAGCCGCTTTCTTCAGACGGCGAAGGCCAACACGAGGAGCTATAGCATTACATTGAATGCCGATTGATTTAGGACAGATAACTGTGTTAATTTCTTTACCCAGACAGTAGTACGGGCGGGAATCAGCCTGCCTGCAACAGTCGTAGACTCGCTGAATATAAAGGTATTTCAATGCGCATTGGACATACATATGGATAATAATGTAACGGTGAAGGTTAGATGGGCATCACATTTCTTTCACAGGTCAGTGCAAGATCGAGGACCGAAGAGCCTGCACTGCGCTGTAACATTCTAATGTCAAAGCTCGAAGACCTGCTGGGTTACCATACCTCTCCTCACTGTGTAACTTTCCAGACACATCTTTCAGTGATTTTCAGCACTTCATTCAATCCAGGCAACGGTATTTCCTCCTCTGAATTTTATCACTCCAAAATGGGGAGAGATAAACAGAGTCAGTGACAAAGCTGAGATCACCGACGTTCTGTTTGGAATCAATAAAAAAATATCTTTATCTTCCAGTCTCCGGTGACATCAATATTACACTGTGTTCCTAAGGCACCATTTCAGACTCCGGTCTACTGCAGTGCACCTTCAAGGCACAGTACAAGCTGGAAGAACGGCACCTCATTTTCTACTGACTGACTATGCAGCCTTCAGGACCCAGCATCGAGTTCAATCATTTCAGATCCGCCTTCTTCCGTATTCGTTTCCCACCCGCACGTCCCATTAGTTCCAAAAACGGATCGTTGGAATCGAAACATTTACTCTCCCTTCTCTCCATAGATGTAGAAAAGCTGGTGAGTTTTGTTGATTCATTTTGCCTTTTCTTCAGAGAACGTTTTTCCATTGAAGGCTGCAGGAAGCGTCTGATTCCAGGAGGTGTTCAGAGGAGATGATAAGAATGACAAAGGGCTGGACCATTCCCGCTATCAAGGTAGACGAGCCAGCCTGGGGCTGTTTATCCAAGTGCAGAGAAGGCTGTGTGAGAAACTGATTATTGTGCACATATTATGAAGAGGAGAGATATGTGTGACCGAAATAAGCATGTTTTGGGAAGTAATAATACGCAGTAGCATAGATTAAAAGCAAGAGACAAGCGATTAAGCGGAGATTTAGAATAAATATTTTCACCCAGATAGTGGTGTTTGTCTGGAAATCAATATCTGAAAGTGTGGTATTGCTACGTGTCAGTAGAATATTTCAGCAGTATGAAGCCAAACACTTGAATAGCCAGAGCACACTTGGATAAGCACCTGGTACTGGAAAATGTGACGAAGGCAGACATGCATGAGATGGGATTCCCGAGGCAAAGGCAACCCTGTGTGCTTAAAAATGCCTGCTTGCGTGGCTCTGTGGCGCAAGAGAAAGCCCGTTGGATTTCCCCGTGGTTGCTGAAGTTGTTATTCCAAGATCATCGATTTGCGTCTCACCAGAGTCGTGGTTTAGTTCATGGTCTGATACCTGATCAGACCAGGCTCGGCTGTTCCTCTGCAAAACCTGCAATATTGGTTCAGAAACCCAATTGTCTTGAAACGGACATTGTTTTGTCTCACAAATGAACAGTTTCGATGTCTATTGAAGATAGAGCTCGATTATTATATCTATTAGCCAGTAGGAAACACGATGATGTTGATAGGCTGTAAAAAGACATTAATATAGTGGTTCAGCCATGATGATATCGAATGGCGGGGCGGGACAGGAGCAGTGTGAACAATGGCCTCCTCATGTTCCGTCCTGACTGGGCTGTTTCTGGCCCAAGTCTTTAAACACTAACATAATGAGGGCAATGTGAATCTACATCAAGAAATATTAAGGTCGCACGTGTACCTCGCTGCCCTCTCAGCTGGATGAGACAAATCCTGTCGTAGCTTGAGATCAGAAAGTGGAGATTTCTCACAATTGTTCTGTCAGGATGAACATAGGCTTCCAGGTGGACCAATAGAACAGGCGTCCAAGTGGATTCTGGGGATTCAGGGGCAGACTCGCCCTTTGCAAGGCTGTAATTCTGGCAAGGTAATGAATGTGAATATCTGACATTTTGAATATTATGCTGGATTCTTGCTACTTTGCACTCTGCCTCACGGGTGGCATAGTGGTTCATTGATTAGCATTGCTGCCTCACAGTCTTGGGCAACTGACTGTGTGGATATTGCACGTTCTCCCTGTGACTGCGTGGGTTTGCTCTGGGTACTCAGGTTTCCTCCCTCACTACAAAGATATGCAGGTCAGGTTAATTGGTCATGCTCAATTTCCCGTAGTGTTCGATGCATCTGTCAAGGGAAATGAGTTTGGGTGGGTTACTCTTGGGAGGTGTGGACTGGATGGGCCCAAAGGCCTGCTTCCACACAGCAGGGAATGTAATCTCATCTAAACTGGAATTCAATTAGCTCTTGCCTGTCATTGCTCTTTGTCTCCTATTTATGCAAACCATGCCACGTGCTCTTGGATGTTGTAATGCTGAAGATTGTTGACGTTGTGTGCAATGTGGGTCATTGTGTCGTATGAACTTTGCAAAGGAACTTGGTGCAGTGTCAGTGAATCGAATTCTGTGACGAATTGAAACTGATGGAAGGAAAATCCCAATACAGTCGTGACCAAAAATTGCCCGTGATCAACGCAGGAAGCCACGGTAAACTTATATTCAGTAACCCCTCCCCCACTCAACTATTGTACTCTATGCTACTTTCTCCCCAGCCCCACCGTCCTCTCGCTTATTTCTCCACGCTTCAGGCTTTCTGCCTTTATTCCTGATGAAGCGCTTTTGCCCGAAATGTCGATTTTGCTGCTCCTTGGATGCTGCCTGAACTGCTGTGCTCTTCCAGCACCACTAATCCAGAATTGCATTCAATAGCATCTTTTTTAAACACGTTTTTTTCTGTCCTTTTACTGAACCTGATGCGACATAATGGATGAACCATAATCAGTACAACCACCTCCGAGGAGGGTTTGAATTCAGATCCACAGCAAAAAATTGAGTAATTGGATTTCTGGCCTCCGTGGCAAGAACAGGCGCCGTGCAAGAACAGGAGCCTAAAATGCCAGCTCCATTGGGACAATTGATCAGGTTGCCGTGCTTCTACAGCAGACTAGAAGTGTCTGAACTGCCGACGTTGAGAGGATGATCCACGCCAGGCGTTCATTTCACTGATATTGGCCAGGATGATTGCAACATCAGGCTGAGAACAGCTCGACGACCGAATATTACTGTGCAATAAAGGCTCTTTGGCCCTTGATGTCGCACCCAAAACGATCTTAATCAGAAGGCTGGCTTAACGACATTTTATCATTTTGACTCAAAAGATTATCCCCTGATCATTTAAAAGCCCTAAATGTTGGTGCATCTCCGACTGTTGAATGCTAGGCGTTCTGCACCTTTTCTCCTCACTGAGAATAGAATATACCTCGGCATCTATCAGCCTCAATTTAAAGCTGTGTGCCCTTGTGCCGACCATCACCATTTGTAAAAAGGTCCTTCACTGCCCACCTTAAGAAAGCATCTGATCATCTTGTATGTCTCTATTAAATCATCTCTCAAACTTCTTCTCTCTGTCATAAACAGCCCCAGGTCCCTCAGTCTTTCTTCGTAAGACTTTCCCTCCAAAAAAAAGACAGCATCGTATTTAATCTCCTCTGCACCTTTGCCAATGATTGCACATTCGTCCGATGATGTGGCGACCAGAACTGTATGCAATTCCACAATTGCGGCCACCAGAGACTTTCTGGAGTGCAACATGATCTCATGGCTCTGAAAATCAATCCCTCTGCCAATAAATCCAACATTCCGTGCTCCTTCCAAACAAACCTGTCAACACGACTGGTAACTTTCAGAGTTTTTGCACAGTGTCACCGAGGTCTCTCTACTCATCTTAACTTCCAACAATATTACTTTGAGCCCAGAACTCTTTCTTCTTGTTGCTCCTTCCAAAGTGAATGACGTCACATTTTCCCCACATTAATTTCTATTAGACATCTCTGAGCTCAGCTCTGCAGGTTATTCAGGTCCCACTGCAACCTGCAGCAATATTTGGCACTGTTGACAACTCCATTGAGCTCCGTGTCACCGGGAAATTTACTGACCCATCATTCCATGCCCTAATCCAGGTTATTTATAAAAATGACAAACAGCAGTGGACCGAAAAAAAAACCTTCTGCTTTACCACTAGTTTCTGAAATACAGGACGAACATCTCCCATCAACTACACATTCTGTCTTCTTCCAGCTAGCCACTTTCTGATCCAAACCAATAAAAACATCCATCAATTATATGCCAATGTATTTTATGCAATAGCCTACCGTGGGGAATATTGTCAATGCCTTATTGAAAACTATATCCACCATTTTAATCGCTTCACCCTCATCCAGCTAATAGCTTAAATTCTCAAAGAGCTCATTAAGGTTCGTGAAGCACAAACTACTCTTCAAAAAATCAAATTGACTACCCCAAATCAACTTTTTCCTTATTAGATGAACATAAATCATTTGTTTCATAACTTTTTCCAGAACTTTATCTAAAACGAAACTAAGGCTTATTGTTCTGCAATTATCAAAGCTTTCTTTCCTCCTCTTCTTGGAGAAGGGGTCAATATTCACTTAGTTTGAGCCTTCTCGCACTAATCACATAGACGCCGATGACACAAAGTTCACAGTTAGATGTCTCCACCCACGATTCCGAGAGAACCCTAGGATACATCCCATCAAGCCCAACGGACAGATCTTTTTTCATACTTTCAAGAATTGCCAACACACACTCCTTACGAACATTAATTTCGTGTATTCTAATATGTTGTATCACAATAATCTCCTCGGCAGCATTGCCTTTTTTCAATTGTGACCACCTATTCCTATCACCAAAGTGCTCACTTCCCTCCACATGGAAAAGATGGCTTGGTTCATTACCCTGTACCAATTCCAATGTGGCTTTGCTTCTTGTTGGCCTGACTATATGCTATGTCAGGAAACCCTCCGGCACACATTGGACGAAAACTTACCGATCAGATTTACTCAAACTATAAACTTTCCAATCATTATTGGTAAAGTTAAACTTCCCCATAACAACTACCCGTTATTTTCACTCCTATTCAGAATCACCTTTGCAATCTTTTCCTCTACATCTCTAGAATGTTTCAGTGGGCTACTGAAAACTCCATTCACAGTGATCTCTCCTTTCCTGAGTCTAATATCATATCTTTCTATCTCAGTAGACTCCGTAGAGTGCTCATCAAATATTCTTTTCGCTCCCGTAATACTGTCCTTGGCTAATCATGCCACACCTCGCCCTTGTTAACCACCTTTTTTGTTCTTACTGAAATATCAAAACTGCGACACCAGGAACTCCCAGTCCTTTCACTGCTCCATTCATGTCTCTGAAATGGCCACAACGTCTAACTCCAAGTTAACAACCCATGCTCCAAGTTCATCTATATTATTCCAGATGCTCCTGGCGATGAAGGAAACACACTTGGAACCATCTTCATCCTTGCCAGTAGACTCTTGCAAACCTGAAAACCCATTTATGTCCTCACTACTCAAAATCTCCTGTAAACTTGAGCTGCAATTCATGTTCCCATTGCGCTGCTGAATTCACGTAAACCCTCCTGAAGAGCATTAGCAAATTATCCCCCCTCCCCTCACCGCCCCCAGAATATTGGTTCTCCTGTGGATCAGGTGAAAACTATCCTAGTTGTAGAGGATCCACCTACTTCAGAATAAGACCCAATTGTCCAGGTATCCAAATCCTGGCCCCCTGTATTATCCCAGTAGCCTTATGTTCAACAGCTCTCTCCCTATTCTTCATCTCTGCACGACGCATCATGAGTAACAAATCAGAGAGAACAACTCTGTTTGATCTAGATCGAAGATGTTACTCTGGCTCACTGACTTTCAGCCTTATATGCCTTTTCTTACCAATGTCGTTTTTTCATATGTGGACTATGACTTGGGACTACTCCCCCTCTCCTTTAAGAATCGCACAAACAGGATGCGAGACATTACAAACTCTGAGAGCTAGGAGGCAACATACCAATCCTAAGTATGCCCCCACCCACTGAATCTGTAATCTGTTTCTCTCACTATGAAGTCTCTAAAAATAATGCTCTCTTTCTGTCTCCCCATCTCTTTTGAGCAACAGGAACAAACCCCATGCTTTACCCCTCCTAAGTCATTCCCCCGCAAAAGTATCAATAACGGTATGCTATGCTTGTAACCGAGGAGCACGACCACAGTGGATGCACGCACTGTCTGTCAGTTCCCTCTTCGTTTACCGACTGAAACACATCGATTTTTTTTTCTTGTACCTGAGGTGTTAGAGCCTGCCGAAAACTCCTCTCAATTATCTCGTCAGTCTCCCGAATAATCCAAAGTCCAGCTCCAGTTTCCTTAGACATTTACCAAGAAACTAGAGATGGATGCACTTCCCACAGATGCAGATATCTGGGCATTACTAGTGACACTTGCCTCCCACATTCTACAGGAAGAACATTCATTTGGCTGACCATCAATTCCAAACGTTCTGAATTCTTACACACACACACACACACACACACACACACACACACACACACACACACACACACACACACACACACACACACACACACACAAACACACACACGTTGCAATCGAACGTTGAATAAAGCAGCATTCACTCTAAAGATCTAACTTCTGACTTTGTGGAGTGCTCTGTGCTTGAGAAAAGCCTCCTTTACTTACGACCACACAGAAATATTCCCCAGGAGAATATCCAACTCTCAATAGAGATACAGAGGTGATGTTTGAGATGGATTCGATTTCTCAAAACGCTCATCATACACGGTGATAAATTGTGGAAAGGACACTTATATCGTTTCATGTTATTGCAATTGCTTTAAACTCATACAGGTTATTAAAACAATAAAAAAGAATGATATTTATCTCTTTGTCAATTTTCGTTGTTGTTGGAAATACTCAAATCGAAATGATAATTGTTTTAAATTACTACTGTGAAGCTTAAAGAATTCAAACAGGAATATGTTTCGAGTCTTGTCACGGGATATTTTGGGGGGAGATATGTGAGCAGCAAATTCACTGAATACCTCCTCTGTGATTGCAGCCAAATGTCCAATGCAACAGATGAAAAAAGTGATGCGTCTCTCAACAAGTCAGTTCCAACACACTATGGCATAATTTCCCTTTGATTCTCGCCATCGTCTAATAGATTAGGTGAGTGGAGATATCAGGACCGTAATGGTAAACTGAGACGTTGCGACAATTAATCCCATACTGTTGGTAATACTTCGTATCGTAAAACAGTTATGCAGGAGACTGAGCCAACAAGCTTCCCTTTAATGCTGAGCTAATACAAACAGCTCAGTTCCTTTAAAATTTATAGAAGTTCACTTAGATCGAGCTGCTAAATCGTTCATAATAATTTTCACATTTAGTCGTATTCAGTTGTATGTGTTATACAATTTCTTTCCAATTAACGTTAACCAATTAGAGAGTGTGTACTTAACTCAACCCCATCCCTACAGAGCAGACCCTCTGTCCCCGTTAAATTCATTCCTTGTGTGTCTGTACGCGCCTGAAATTACTTTTGTCTGAAAAATAATAATTCCCAATTTCAAAAACATTACAATGAAAAAAAAGCCATGCTCCAAGCTATTCTTTATCATTCATCACTGGTTTCGAAGTTCTAAACTCCAGTTGTAGAGCCATCTGCATGAGGAAATTTTCTTCCTGTTTACTCTCACCAAATTCACATCATCTGGAAAATTTCCTTATGGACACAAATCACTTTTTCCTGGTTTCAGGCCACGCGATCTATTTGTCTGCTCCACCTCCCCATGAAACCCCGCCTTGTCTTTTCTAATGGCTTTATCCCACAGGATCTCAGTGGGTTCCTTTGCAAGGTTTTCATTTCCAAGTAAACGCTGTTCATTCTTCCTGACGTCTTCTGATTCTAGGAATATCCGTCCATGTCTTTTGCCAGGTCTTTATGTCCCAGTAAAGTCCGTCTTCAGAAAGAATGCTGTGTCCAGTTCAACACAGGCAAACCCCCACTAATGGTGTACAATGCCATTACCACTGTAGGGAGGATGGAGCTATTTCAGTCACAGGTGATTCGGTTGGTTGTCACATAATGGATCAGTCCCTCACGGGGAAGTGACTGTTATTCCTCACTTTTCTCGATCAAGATGTGCTTAAACTCCAGTCAGAGGAAAGCCTTTGAAATTTCCATTATATGAAAGGCACCATGCAGTCCTGATACAATGTTACTGCCGTTGATTTGAACACGTATCAGTTTTTCTTCATCACTTGGTGAGTAACTCCTTTCCAGACGGCATTATGAGATCTTCTTAATGAAGAGATTTCATGCTTTATGGTTTGGATACATGAAATTTCGGGCGATAGACAAAAAAGAGTTAGAATCAAGCATGATCGAAAGGTTGGAATTCGAGGGAATGCAGATATCTGAGACAGCATTATTTAAAATAAAATCTTGGATGTCGGAAACGCTGACTGGGTTGGCATTTAGTGACCACCTCTAATTGTTCTTTAGTGGGCTGTAGGACATTACAACGATAGATGGAGCAGGGACAGGGAAAAGATTTGAATAAACTAACGAAAATTTTGATAATTAGCTGAGTTGTGATGGATGAACAACCCCTGTTATGAATTCTCCCACGGGCATCAGATTTGCTCGAAGACCTCAGGATTGCATAATTGGGTGAACAGTCCACAACTTGATCCCTTCCACCATGTGGGAGCTCGTGTGGAAAGGTAAAGCTGCGAAGGCAGCAGCACACGGTTGTGAAAATAGGCGGTGCTAAAAACGTCATTCAGATAAGTCACAGATAAGTCACACGTTTTACTTGCAAATCCACACATGACATTTACTCTATCTGTTGCTCCCAATGAAGTCTCCTTTACATTGGAGAGACGGGATGCCTAATTGGAGAGCGCTTCAGGGAACATCTCCAGGACATCCACACCAAACGACATCACTGCCTGTGGCCGAGCACTTTAAATCTCCCTCCCACTCAGCCAAGTACATGCAGTTCCTGGGCATCCACCATCGCAATACTTTTACCACCCGACGCCAGAAGGAAGAAGGCTTAATCTTTTACATTGGGGCCTTTCAAGCACACGGCATCAATGTGGACTTCAATATATTTCTCATTTCAACTCCGCCATCTTATCCCAGTTCGATCGTTTCATGTTGGCACCGATCTCATGAACTTTCCTATCTGTCCATCTTCTTTCTGGCCGATCCACTCCACTCTGCTCTCTGACGTAACACCATTACCCCCACCTCAACCCACCTATCACACTCTCAGATACCTTGCCTCCTCCTCTACTGCCTCGGCTCACAAGCCTCTTTCCAAATGAAAGACTCTTGCCTGAAACGTCGATTCTCCTGCTCCTCGGATGAAGACAGAGGCCTCAGATTTGTATGATTCAATTGTGGGAAATGTCTGCTCCAACAGGTTAATAATTCAAACCTTATTTCGGCTTTGGAGCAATGCGGTAGATTAGCAGGCATGTGAGTTTGAAGCCTGACAGCCTTGCTCCTGAACCAAATGGAAAACGTAACTGCCATCTCTGGACCGTCATCAAGGGCATTATCCATTCTGACATTGTGCTCGCGCGTTCTTAAGGTTGGCATTCTGCAGAGTTGTGATCTAAAGATGGACATGGCCCAACGTACTCATGTTCACAAGTTGAATAACCAGGAAAGATAACCACCTTTACTGCTTCATTCCAAAGATCCACGCTTTGTGCAAGGGCAAGTTTTGTAATGAAAAAACATTCATCCTCATGAAACTTCCATTCACTTTATGTCTACTCAGCCATTCAATGGGATCTCAGCTCATCTGATGTAGTTCAAATTCACTTTACTGATTGTGCTCCATGACAGGTGATAAACTAATGCCTAATCACAACATCGTATTCCCGCTAATTTTCGAGGTCTGAGAGTATTTTAATGACATGTGCGAGTTTACAAGAAATAGAATAAAATGAAATGAGCAAAAAAAAATCCCTTGCTGCCCAGAGCAGCTTTAGTCATATGAGAAAGTTCAGAGAGCGATAAAAAAAACCTACGTTTCTCTCTGTGCAGATGTAAATAGAAGCTCCTCCAGGAAACGTTGGAAATGCCAGCTTGATGTCCCAATGCTCCCTGCTTTGTGTCAATGGAAGCTGCTGCAGTCGAGTTTGGAGCTCCCAGCCTCATGCGACGTATACCACCTCAACAGAAGCTGTTCGACACAACGTTGGAACTCCCAGTCCCTGGCATTTCAAGTGACTCTATACTTTCAGAGAAATACTTCACACTCACTGATGTCACTACTGAACACATATCCGCTAGCTCATCTCCATCCACATTTCCAGTTTAGTTTTCTCTGCTGCACCACACAGTTTTTTGTACCACGCCTGAAAACTGGAACAATACGATATTCCACAGCAGTGGTCACTTCCTTGCATGAGGAAATTGGTAAAGTAACCGATGGTAAACTGGATTTCTTCTGCAGAAATACATTCCAGCAATTCCCTGCGCTATTCTCTTACACTTTCATTTTCTGGAGAAGTATATCAATCTTCGCTTTCAACAAACTGAGTGATGAAATATCCATCGGCTCTGGAGATACTGAAGTTAACCATTCAGCCCACCATGAGCTTGCATGTCTCACTCACCGTCTGTCAAGTATTCCTACTGTTCATGTGGTCCTATTCCTAACATATCCTCTGCCACTAGCTTTCCTGCTTTTTGCATCATGCTATTCCATGTGGTGCCGGTACCGTGCAGTGGTTAACACTTTGCATTGTGGCAGCAGAAAGATCATTTCCAATTTGACTTACAGTATTCTCATTTGCTACCGTTTTATACAGAGTAAGACATGCTTTAACAAATGCAGGATGGAATCAATCTTTTCTAACATGAAAATATTCGTCGAGGTGATGAGGCCCTTTCACATCTCTGCTTTCTATGTATCAGGATTCAAACCCACCCATTCTCAGCGATTTCTCCCCATCCCACGATCAGTAACCCTGCTTTAGGTCCATCCTCCAATTTCACTGAGGCATTTGGCAATCAAGCACTGGCATTGACGTTGTTCTGTCTGTGCAGCTGCAGTCAATGTTCTTGTAATAACGTGACCTAATCTCACAATTAGGACTTACAATCAGTCGATCCATTTATATCCTGCTGTTGTAAGATCAGTGCTCATTTCGGAATTTTTACTGACATATACCAGAGATCACTGGAATATCAGGCTCAGGAAAAGGACACAATGCAGTATTCAGCAAACGATTTTTTTGTAAACGATCAGTTTCCCGATTTTAATCTCAATGGAGAAGCGCAGATTGTGAGGAAACTTGATTGAAATGTGCAAAACAATAAGATTTAAGGCAAGTTCGGCTGAAAGAAATGTTTCTTCTCAGTCAAATACCACGGGGTGTAGACTAAATGTATGATGCAGCAAGTTTTCAATAGATAAGCAGCAAATAATTTATCCACCATTGTGATGGATAAATCTGCAACTCATTGCGATGAAATCAACACAACCCTCAGAGGCATTCAGTCTGTATTTGTGATGCTAAGGCATACAAGGCAGAGGGATGGAAACAGGAATGAGGACAGTCAAGCAGTTGTTTCTTCCAAGACCGCGTCCAACGCGTTTGAGAGCTGCCACTCTACGTGTGTCTGACCGCTGTACTCGTCCCTGGTCGTGTCGTGGTTCTTAATTGCCACTTTTAGCAATGCAGCCCGAGTTCAATTCCCAATAAGGGCAGTTTTGTTCAGCATCAACAAAATGAGCATATGTGATAGGATTACTTTCAATGCTCCGAATCAAACAATGTATCTACCAACATCAGAGTCAACGTCCCAGCCTCTTAAAGAAGGAGAAGGTGCCTTAGCACTCCATGAACCAACCATTTCGAGAAGCCACAGCGATTGGTTCGTTGACTCTGTGAACTTGAAAAGTGCCGATTCGCAGTGTGTGGGAATACTTGGTCTTCCTCACTTCTGATGACACTGCGACATTGTAATGTTCTCCAGGACGTGTACTGAAAGAGGTTCTCGTGTCTGTACATCAGGAGTTCAAACTTCATCTCGGCTTCAGAACAATGAGGAAGATTAGGTTGTGAGTGTAACGAATACCTGCTTTAACCTCGAGCTAGAGAGGAGTGAAGTACCCACATTCTCAATTCTGTGCCTTGCCTGAGGCACAACTCTCAGGTTAAAGCATTATCAGTCAACTCGCGCGATCTCTCTCTCTGTCTCTGTCTCTGTCTCTGTCTCTGTCTCTGTCTCTCTCTCTCTCTCTCTCTCATGAGACAGCAGGCCTGGGAATATGTGAACTTTGATTTCAAAGCTTTATTTTTAGATATGAAAAGGAATAATTGACAATCTATCTGTATGCGGTCCCTCATGGAAGAGTGCAGAAGTCAGCGAGAGAAGTCTTCATTAAGGTGGAGAGTGATAGTGCTGACTGAGAATATGAGCCGAAATCTAAATAGAAGAAATGACACTGATATGAAGCGTGACCAGGGTACACCGAAATAGGGAACATAATTTAAAGGGATGACAAGTACTTAAAAAGCATTTGCAGGAACTGCAACTGCTTCTCACTCCTGTCAGACACAAAGAAAACTGGGAATGTGGCCATGTCATGGCTAACTAGGGATATGAGGACATTGCACTGCACTCAAGGAGGAGGCTGACGAGGTGGCTGAAAATAGCAGCAGGCATTAAGACTGGGAGCAGTTCAGATATTAGCACAAGATGAAGAAAGAATTAATGCAGAGAGAACTCTAGCTTGACAGTAAGCTTGAGAGAAGCAAATAATGAATTGTTAAAGCTCTTGAAGTTAAACGAAGGGAGAAAGAAACGATTATTGAAAACAAATCCCTTACAATGAGAAACAGTAAATGTAATAATGTGGTATAAATATATGACATACCAAAGAAATATATATATTGGTTATGTCATCACAAATGATGACACAAGTAATATTGACAAAGTGCTGGGAAGAAAAAGTGACGGAGGAACTGAAGGGAATCAGTATTTTCAGGGAAATGGTGTTTTGGAAATTGATGAGATTAAAAGACAATAAATTCCACCAACTGCGAATCAAACACCAGTGTTCTTAAAGTCACCCTAAATGCAGCGAAGGCGTTCTGCAACTAGAGTGTGGAGTCTAAATAGAGTAAATTCATTGTCATACTTCAATATTCTATCGACTCTGAAACTATATCTATGGCTTGGTGGTCAGTTATTGTGACGCCACTATTTATAAAAGGGAGTGGCGAGAAAACATGGAATGTCAGAAAAGTTAGCCTAACAATGGAAAACTGTAACTGAATTGATCAGAGCTAGCATAAATTTACGACACTAAAATAGGAAAGGAGATATTGTCTTCTTGTACACAAATCGCTGAACGTAAGCATGCAGGCGCAGTAGCAGCTGAGGAATGTTGTGGTTCTGCTCGCCGAGCTGGACGTTTTTGCTGCAAACGTTTCGTTCCCTGGCTAGGGAACATCATCAGTGCTGTTGGAGCCTCGTGTGAAGCGCTGCTTTGATGTTTCTTCCGGTATTTATATTGGTTTGTTCATGCCACTTCCGGGTGTCAGTTTCAGCTGCAGTGATTTGTATGTGGGGTCCAGGTCGATGTGTCTGTTGATGGATGTTCTTGCCGCTTCCGGGTGTCAGTTTCAGCTGTAGTGGTTTGTATATGGTGTCCAGGTCAATGTGTCTGTTGATGGAGTTTGGGGATGAATGCCATGCTTCTAGGAATTCTCTGGCTGTTCTCTGTCTGGCTTGTCCTATGATAGTGGTGTTTTCCCAGTCAAATTCATGTTGCTGGTTGTCTGAGTGTATGGCTACTAGAGATAGCTGGTCGTGTCGTTTTGTACCTAGCTGATATTCATGGATGCGGATTGTTAGCTGTCTTCCTGTTTGTCCTATATAGTGTTTTGTGCAGTCCTTGCATGGTATTTTGTAAACTACGTTAGTTTGGCTCATGCTGGGTATTGGGTCCTTTGTTCTAGTGAGTTGTTGTCTGAGCGTGGATGTTGGCTTGTGTGCTGTAATGAGTCCTAAGGGTCGCAGTAGTCTGGCTGTCAGTTCTGAGACGCTCCTGACGTATGGTAGAGTGGCTAGTCCTTTTGGTTGTGGCATGTCCTCGTTCCTCGGTCTATCTCTTAGGCATCTGGTGATAAAGTTGCGTGGGTATCCGTTTTTGGCGAATACCTTGTATAGATGTTCCTCTTCCTCTTTTCGCAGTTCTGGTGTACTGCAGTGTGTTGTGGCCCTTTTGAATAGTGTCCTGATGCAGCTTCGTTTGTGTGTGTTGGGGTGTTTACTTTCATAGTTTAAGACTTGGTCTGTGTGTGTTGATTTCCTGTGTACCCTTGTGGTGAATTCTCCGTTGGGTGTTCTCTCTACTAACACGTCTAGGAATGGGAGTTGGCTATCCTTTTCCTCTTCTCGTGTGAATCGGATTCCTGTGAGTGTGGCGTTGATGATTCGGTGTGTTTTTTCTATATCTGTGTTTTTGATGATTACAAAGGTGTCATCAACATATCTGATCCAGAGTTTGGGTTGGATTTGTGGTATGGCTAGAGACAGAAGGTCTGCTGGTAGAAATCTGTTTGTTTGACTGGAGAGCAGTATCCAGTCGTGTACCACAGGGATCAGTGCTGTGTCCCATTTTATTTGTAATTCGGAGATGCCAGTGTTGGACTGGCTTGGGTAAAGTTAAAACTTTACAGAACACTCGATGATAGTCCAACTGTTTATTTAAGCACGACATTTCGAACAGCACAATCAGGAGATGAAGAAGCAGCGCTGCGAAAGCTAGTGCATGCGAATAAAACTGTTGAATTATTATCTGGTGTTGTGTGATTTTTAACCTTATTGTTTGTAGCATTCATAAATGATGCAGCTGTGAATTTGCAGGGGTTTAGGGTGAGTGTGATAAATCAGTTTGCGTTTGACGCAATGTTTGGCTGGTTGGTTGGCAGTGAGGAGGAAGGCCTTATATTAGAGGAAGATACAGATGGAATGATCAAATGGGTGGATCAATGGCCAATGGAATGTAATCCTGATAAATATGAGGTGATGTACTTTGGAAGAAGGAACCAGACAGGGGAGGACTCAATGAATAGCAGCACACTAGGAAGCTCAGACGGTGCTGGAAACATCCCTGAATGTGATTAAACAAGTTAATGCACAAGTTGACAAAGCATAGCGACCATAAACATAGCCTTTATTCACGGAGTCACAGATTACAAGAGCTATGTGGAACTTTGGTGAGGCCAAATGGAAAACTATGTACAGTTCTGGTAGCCACAAAACAGGACGTATGTGATTGTACTGGACAGGGTACAGTAGGGATTCACCAGGATGTTCCGTTGAAGGGGGTAAATCAGCTCGGGCTGTTTACTTTGAAGCAGAGAAGGCTGAGAGGGATGTGCTTCAGAAGGATAAGATTACCAGGGGCATGGACAGCATGGATAGACAGCAGCTGTTCCTTTCAGTCAAAGGGCGAAGAACAAGAGAGTACCATGTTAAAGTGAAGGGTTTGATGTTTAGTGAGGATTTGACGATTGGTTTTCATCCAGAGCCTGTTGGGGACAGGAATGCACTTCCTGAGAGGGCAGGTAACCTCACAACCGTTAATAAATACGTGGTCGTGCCCTTGAAGTGACATAACATACATGGGTATGGGCCTCATTTTGGAAAGTGGGACTAATGTAGATCCTGCTGTATTTATGACAGTACAAAGCCAGTGCTTCTGTGACTGTATGGGTTGGACGGTCAATCATTGAGCAGCATAAGACATGAATTGATGAGCTTCTGAAGAATGTATTAGCTAGGGTTATAAAAGCAAACTTGTCTCCATGAGCTAGAAAAAGGAAAGCTAAAAGTGTCTAATACCCTGCTCCCTTCCTGATCTTTCGGTGCAGTCTGGGGGAAAGCTCTGTCATTGTTGTCACAAGCTCTCAAACATTAAGGCAGCATCTGTCTGGTCGACAGGACTCTGTTTCCCGTTCCCTTTTCCAAAACCAAGCTTGTTGCCGTGTTCTGTCTGATTTTATCCTTTAAGAACTCAGAACAATTTGATACAATTGAGTGTCTTGCTTGGCCGAATCAGAGACCATTGTAGAGTTTATCACATGTCTGTGTGTCTGGAGACACTTGTAGGCCAGACCAGGAAGCATGGGAGATTAACTTCCTGTAAGTACACTGGGGAAGGAACAGATGTTTACAATAGACATTAGATTGAAGGCCAATATTACTGGCACCAGATTTTATGTCTCGATATTTTGTGAATTGTTTGTAACTTCCACCAGCTGCCAGAGCATTATCCCGGTCTGGACCAGTAATCCAGTGACATTTGCACAACAGCACCATCTCCACATGGGGACCTATCGGAAACCACACAGAGCACATTATTTCAGTGCTGCTTAACAGCTTGGTCAAAAAGCACTCCCACCAATGTGATAATCGTGACGGGACTGAGGGCGTGGTAAATGGTTAGACTATAGTCATTCCCTTGTTGTGGGACTGGATATTGTTGAGGAACTTTCCACTTGGCCAGGCAGATGTCGGAATTGGAGCTGGATTGAAACAGCTTCCCCAGGGACACGGCTTGTTGTGCAGCACAATCTTCAGTCCTATTGCAGGAATGGTATCCAGGGCCATTGCCGTTGTCATATCTACTGTGTTCAGCCGTTTCTTCATGTCACGTGCAGCGAATCGATTTGTTTGAAGATTGGCATCTGTGATTCTGTGGGCATCATGAGGACGGTGAGGTGGATTATCGACTCAACACTTCTGGCTCAGGATGTTGCAAATACTACAACTTTGTCTTGTACACTGATGTGCAGGGCTAGGTATATTTGTGGAGTCCTCTCCTCCTCTAAGTTGTTTAATAGTCCATCGACATTGATCATTGGATGTGGCTTGACTACAGAGTTTCGATCATATCAGTTTGTCTTGGGATCATTTCCCCCTCTCCATCAGATGGTCATTCCACTGTTTGGAATGTAACCAGTCAAGTGTGGTTGCTTTAACGGGTTGCCATCAGGTTTAGATACACATGGTTCTGACTCTGGCATGTTCCCCCAAACTCGTCACTGAACCATAGATCGGCTTGATAATAATGGGATAATGATGGATTATCCTGGGGTAAAAGTTATGGATTGTGTTTGAATGCAATTCTGTTGCGGCTGCTGCTGTGATCTGCAGCATCAAATGATAACCCAGTGTGAGCTGCAATATCTGCAACTCAATTCTACTGAATTCCCCCCAGTTCACACCGAGATCCATTCACCCATCAGCCCTGTACTCAATGACCTAACTTGGTTTCTGATGTGAGAGCACATCCAGTTCCACAATCTCATTCTGCTGAGGATCTCACCCTGATGTCACGCTTCAATTTGTTACATTACTCAGATACTTTAACACATTAATCTGAATCATTTTCTTTCCAGTAATACCATCTTCTATGTTTGAAGTGAACGTTTTTTCCTCTGTTTTTCTCCCTGAGCATGATTACGACCTCTGTCGCGTCAGTGATGCAAGCCTTATGTCGTTTCAGAGCCAATTAACCTGTGCACTTTGCGTTTTTGTTCCCTTCCCAATGTACAGCGCTCTGTGCTGGACAGGGCTTTTGAGCAGATTTGACTCACGTCTTTGAATAATGTTGAAAAACACAAATTGCTGAAGAAACTAAGCAGGTCCAGTGGACACTTGTTCAGAACTAAAAAGGATTGGAAACTGGGCATTTTAGTTCCTTGCCAGAGGTGGGGGGTAGGTGACAGGGAACTGAGGGTATGACAATAGATGAACAGGCTTTTAGCTGTGGTGAACGAGAACATGATATAAAATGAATTTAAGTTAAGATGAGAATGAGGATCGGGGTTCTCTCTATTGAGTGCAAGATAAAGAAAACACAACCACATAAAGTCATATGGAGGCCAGGAGGGAGAATGTTGAAGATGTAGAATTACATAGATCTGGCCGGAGATACATTTTCACTGGAGAAATCATCACAGGAATCAGACAAAGGAATTCAGGTGCTTGCCGGCTTATTGGCACTCGTAAGATTTTCATGCAGCCTTAGTATTGTAACATAAAGAAGAAAACAAATGAGAGTACGAAGTTTGGGCCGAGGGCTGTTTACCCGGCACTTTTAACATTGTTTCTAATTTACAGTGCTTAACTTGCAATGCTTGTTCTTGAAGTTAGTATCAGATGGAGAGTAGGAGGTTGAGGGGTGACATTATAGAAATTTACAAAATCAGGGGAGGCATGGTCAGGATGAAAGATCTTTTCCACAGGATAGGAAAATTAAATCATTGAGCCATTGGTTTATGCTGGAAGAGGGATGATTTAAAATGGAGGAAGAGGGAACTTCTTTTTTTCACACAGAGGGTGATGTATTTATGGAATGAGCTGCCAGAGGAAGACAGGCAGATGCAGGTGCAGCTCCAACATTTAAAAGACATTTGGACAAACATACAAATGCGAACCGTTTAGAGGCATATGGGCCAAATGCGAGCTGATGGGAATAGTTTAGTTTGGAAAAGCTGTCCGTCATGGACAAGTTGGACCAAAGAGTGTGCTTGTATGTGACATGATTGTATGAATACAGAAAGCGAAGAAAAGGGGAGAAAAGATGTGAAGTAAGCAAATTGGCAAGAAATATAAAAACAAGCAGCACGACCTTTTCCATGTTTGCAAGAAGAGTTCAAGAGGTGTGTGTGATCTTTGGTATAAAGGAAATCAGGAAAGTATATTGAGGACATTTGGAGGTTGTGACTGGGGAACTGGATACAGGGAACAAACAGATAATTTGCACCAGTATTTTACATCGTTTCTCACAGGGGAAGGTGCTGCAAATATTTCAATGGTATAAACAAAATAGTAATAGGAGGGAAGATCTTGAGCTGCCTCTAACAGAAGGAACAAGGCAATGCTCAAACAGATAAGACCAAGGGTAAACAGGTCATCAAAAATTCATAGATGGTTTTAAAAGAAGTGGTCACAGAGTGGCTGGTGGCACTGTGTGAAATATTCCATAACTCTCTGGATTAAAGGAGTGATCCAGTGAAACTGGAGACCCTCCAATGTGGCGCCTGTCTTCAAGAAACGAGCGAGACTGAAAGAAGGAAGTATTTAGTCTAAGCATTATTGTTGGGAATATGTGAGAGTCTGTTATGAAGGAAGGGACTGCAGAGCATTTAGAAAAGCTTCACACAGAGTCAGCATGGTCTTGTTAAAGGCGAACTAAATTTTGCCTGTAAAATCATGCAAATTTTTTCTGGAAATCCATGAGAATGTAACAAATGGCCTTGATAAAGGGGGATTGGCAGACATGAGGCTTTCCAGAGATTTTCCACAAGATATCACTAAGTAAAGGTTCTTCGCAAGACAGAAGCTCATAGTATGGTGGATAATGCATGAGCATGGGATGACACTTGGTAAACACTTAGAAATCGGAGAGTCACGCCTCATCGATCTTTATGAAAAAAATGTATCTATTGGAGTACCACAAATATCAGTCCGATGGCAAGAGCTGCTTACAACAGCTACACTCAGCTCCTGACGGCGGGAGCTGAGTGCAATATACATTTGAATTTGAGGATGACACTGACAACCATAATGCAGGCTGTTATTAAATGGAGAGAATTCCCAAAAAAGGAGCAGTACAACGGAGTGGTGTGTTTCTGTGTATGAAACATAACGTCAGCATGTTGATGTGGAAATGTTGGTTCATTAGACTGGTTCCTGGGATGAAAGGATTGAATTATTGAAGATATCAAAAATGCTGAGGCAATTATTCATTGTGGTTTAAATGAATAAGGGTGTCATTACTGAAACCGACAAGATATCGAGGGGGCTTCACAAGGTCGGCATTGAGAAAGTGATTCCACACCAGGGCAGAGTCTCGAAGTCAGGGATGTAGATACAGAATAAGGAATATCGATTTCAAACTGAGATGTAAAGAAATGTTTTCTTTCAGAAGGTGGAATTTCCTAACCCCGAGAGTTGTGGAGGTTGGGTCACTGATTGTATTTACAGATGGGTGGATTGGTTTGTGACATTTCAGCGAGTTGAGGGATGCAAGGGGTTCGCAGGAAAGTGGAGTTGAGCAGTGGAGTAGATCCGCCATGTTCTTCTTGAACGACAGCGCAGTTTCCGATTTCTTACGTTCTTATTTATGTTTTTGGAAAATAATTGATTATTTTCCTGGAAGTCATGATGTAAAATGTTGCATTCAGAGACAGCAGAGTATTTGTCTGAGTTGACCTTGTGTCGGGAATGGGGGCGGTATTCAATGCGAATCTGGGCCTGTAACATGACCTACATCAGGAGCAGAAGTGTCTGAAAGGAGAAGCCTGAAAAGAGGGATTGGGGGAGGGAGGTCACTGACTGACTCAGCCTGGATTTTCCAAAACATTTGCCAAACTACACCAAAACCATTGGAGTGGCCTCAATCTGCTCCAGCACAGCAGGACCGAAGGGCTGAATGGAACATTAGAACATAGGGCTGACGGACACGTCTGGGCCATTCGACACTTGGACATTATTCCACCAGTCAATAAGGTCATGGTTCATCTCATTGTGTTCCCAGCTGCACTTTTCTCTGATTTCACAATGATCCCTGATTCACCTGTCTATGGAAAATCAGACAAAGTCAGCCTCGATACAATATGAAGATTCAGCCCTCCCAATCTTCTGGGTGAGAGAATTCCCACTTGAATGAATTCTCGTTTTGTGAATTTCTCCTCACTCCGGTTCTGACTGATGGTAGAGGGTGTCACTGTTTCCTTTTCTAGTCCCACTCCTCCACTGCTCACAACAAATTTTAAATGTAACCATATGGCTGATGATAAAGGTCTAATACTAGGTTAGGTTCAGTCGGATTTCTTCAGTCAGCTACTTAACATAGTTAAGTAATTAACATAGTTAACTGAAGAGTATGATGGATATGTAGTTCTCACTGCGGCGGCATATCACCAAGGAGCTGTGTTCAATCCAACCTTAGGTGAGTTTGAACATTCTGCACGTGTCTGTGTGGCTTCCCTCCTAATGCTCCAGTTTGCTCCCAGAGTACACAGATGTGCAGCTTAGAGTGGATTGGCCATGCTAGATTGTTCTAATTGAGAGAGCGTCCCCATCATGGTGACCCCTGTCAGTGTGGGGGAGTTTAACATGCGCTGCTGGCCTCCCTCTGCATCACAAACCAGCCGCCCAGCCAACTGAGTGGGATACAGTGTAATTGTTACAGACAGAAGCAGGCAGAGGCAAAGGACAAGAGAAACTTTCATAACAAGGAAAATGGTACAATTCAGATAACGGTCAAGATTACAGCTGAGGATAAAACGTTCTCTGCTCAAAATTGTATTTCATAACGGGACAAGTGTTTAGAAGTGTTTGGCTGAATACAATAAAGTGAGACAAATTAAAATAGCCAGAATTACTAATTGTGATTGGATATAAAATAAGTGCATATTTTTGCAGAAACCCAAGCGGTTGAATGACTGAAAGTTCCTGTACCTGAAAATGGGAATTCTTTGAAACACTATCTGGAATTTTCCGCATTTAAAGTGTGTGTGTGTGTGTGTGTGTGTGTGTTTTTGTGTGTGTGTGTGTGTGTGTGTGTGTGTGTGTGCGGCTGATGCTGAGGCCTCGTCTGTGAAGAGAATGGATCCCCTGTACTAGCCCATCCACTAGGACCTCTCTCCCCCGTTGAAAATTTGTGGTGTTAGTTCCCCTAATCTGCCATGCTCGGGTAAATTGTGCAGGGTGGCTTCAAACTGAGGAAGTTCAACAGTGTGCCCAATGGCCTTTGAAAGATGGCACCAGTGTCAGTGATCATAGAATTGCCAGGGACATCAGGGCGATGGTGAGTCCCTCCAGCCATGTTGGGTTGGCATTGAATGTGAGGAACACTATGAGATTTATGGGTAGTAAATGAGGTGAGTTTGATAAGATAGCATCATGAAACTAGTTCAGTCTCGTACAGACAATCCCGCTGTCACATCAATAAAAATGTCACTGAGACAAACTATTGTTAGATTCAGCCCAATAAGTCGAAGTCTCTGCTGACCCTACACCCAGTTGCAAAGTTGCAGAACAAATGTTCATCTAAAACTCTCCCTCATCTTTACTGACGCCAATATCCCCTTCACCTATCATTTCTCGGAATACTGCCTCATGTTGCAGGATGCTGTCGAAATGTCTTCATTTCAGAATTCTGAAACCTGTGATCTTATTGGAAATTATCTCTCAATCTCCCTTTCGCTTTTTTCCCCCCAAATCCTTGTGATTGTTGGTAGTTAAACTGATTTTCCCGCCATCTCCCTCTGGCAGGAAATAGGGAATACGGACTAGGCAATAAGGACTCTGTATCAGAGTGATCATGTAACTAGATGGTAATTCAGAGGCACGGGCTGTGACTCCAAGGCAGTGTTTAAAATCTACCACAGCCGATGACAGTGCTTAAATTTGAATGACAAAAATTGGAATGAAACCTAATTTCACTTATGGAAACCAGAAACCGTTAAGATTCATTTTCTTTATTTCCCTGATAGTCTTTGCGAAAGAAACTTAATATCACGACCCAATCTGAACTCAGTGTGACTTCAGACCCACAACAACATTGTGGGCTCCATTTTGTCTTGACAAATGGCCGCGTTGTCAAGGACAATTAGTGATGGACAACAAATGTTGTCCTTGCCCGTGATGCTGGCATCCCGAGAAACAACAGCATTAAAGGTGAAATAAACAAGGAACGGTGAGCGCTAGAGATCGAAAACAAAATTTTCCAGCGTCTGAAAGTGTTGGAGAATCTCACAGGTATGGCAGCCTCTGTCAGGAGAAATGCATATAACGTTTTGAGTCCAGTGACCCTGCTTCACAAGTGAAAGCAAACTGGGAAATAATATTATTTATCCTGGTATCATGGATGGTTGGGTTGGAGAGAGAGGTGGGGTCCAGGTGTAAATTGAATGGATGGAGAAATGGCCAATAAAAGAAAGGAAAAGAAATGAAAGTGAGCAAAGGGATTGCTGATGATGAACTGAAAGGAAAACAAAATGGGAAATTATTCTCACATTTCCACGTTTCCCATATTCCTGAATATTGCCTCCGTTTAGATTTGTCCCTGTTTAAAGTGAGTTAGCTTCCCTGTGTCTCTCTTCTCTGAGTGTGATGATGAAATCCATTAGCAATACTTGTGCTGCCCTTGTAGGTGCTGAGGTGTTGAGAAAGGTAATGTTACATTGTCAACTGATTCTTTTGAGAGGGAAACTGTTAGTGTGGGAGTGTGCAGAGGTGCAACGCTTTCTCAGCCAGGAAAAGGAACTCAGGAGTGGAAAGAGTTTTCAATACAGAACACGTGCACGTTCCGTGTGGGGAATTGACTTGATCCTGTCATTGGAAAATCAGTGGAGTTTCTGTGGATGCTTATCTCGGGTTTGTATTGTCAGCTTTTGGGCCTGGTGACCCCACTTCTATACACTGCATTTGCAAAGTGTCTGGGTCCATGGGAAACAAATGGAGATGGAGCTCCCGAGAAGGGAAGCTCTATAAATAGGGTGGTGCAGGACAGTGCATTATCTTTCCTGGGATCTCCTGGGACATTTGTCTAAGCTGGACCAGGTGTAAGGTATGAAACCAGTTTGTTTCAAAATTGAGGTGGTCACTGATCTGTGTCCCATCCTTCAGTATATTGTGTAGCCTCACACCAGTGACAGGACTGTGCTAATGCTCACCATGAATTCAACTGGATTAATTCTGGAACTTTCCAGGCAGGCGTAATTAACATATCCATCATCACTGGAATGCAGTCCTCCGATATATTCACTAGCAAACCAAACCCATCTCTCCGCTGAGAACAATATATTGTGTCCATCTCTCTGAGGATGATACAGAAAGAAACTTCCAGAAATGCAAGGGTACAGAGTGATTGATGAAAATGAGGAAAAGTAGGTAATTAGAATGAATAAAAGGTATGTCTTTCAAAATGTCATTGGATTTAAGGTTGGTATTATGCTGCATCTGATGAGGTACATCCCCGTGTATTGAGGAGGTGGCAGTAGAGCGAGTGAAAGAATTACTGATTGGTCTTCAAAGCTGGTTAGATTCTGGAAAGGATCCTCCAGACTGGAAAGCAGCTATTGTACACCGAGTTAAAAATCACACAACACCAAGTTACAGTCCAACAGGTTTACTTGGAAGGACACTAGCTTTGGGAGCGACGGTCCTTCATCAGGTGATAGTGGAGGTCTCGATCATAACACAGAATTTAGAGCAAAACTTTACAGTGTGATGTAACTGAAATTATACATTGAAAAATTGATTGTCTGTTTCGCCTTTCATCTGTTAGCATACAGTGATCGTTTCATTTCATTCATGTGTAAATCACAAAACCTTTTTTTTTAAGTTGCATTCTTGGGTTAGCTGTTAACAATGGTGATAGCTAGACAATATGTTGAAGGTGTTGGCCTCCTGTGTTCTCTCTCTATGCCTTTTGATTCTCATCTAAAAAGTGAGATAACGGAGTTTTACATAAATTCGTGCAGATTTTGAGGTCAGAGTTCTTCATGAATGCATGCAGTTTTTGAGCAATGTACAATGTAACCCGGCAACAACGTCAACATATTGTCTAGCTATCACCATTGTTAACAGCTAATCCGAGAATCCAACTCTGAAAAAAATGTTTTGTGATTTACGCATGAAAGAAGTGGAATTATCACTGTATTCTAACAGATGAACGGGTTAGCAGACAATCAATTTTTCAATGTATAATTTCAGTTACATTACACTTTGAATATTTGTTATAAATTCGGTGTTACGATCGAGCCCTCCACTATCACCTGATGAAGGAGCGTCGCTCTGCAAGCTAGTGTGCTTCCAATTAAACCTTTTGGACTATAACTTGGTGTTGTGTGATTTTTAACTTTGTACACCCCAGTCCAACACCAGCATCTCCAAATCATTGTAAACCTAAATATTTAAAACAGGACGGAGAGAGCAAACAGCAAACTAAGCAATGTTAGCTTGATGTGAGCTGTGAGAAAAACATTGTAACCTTTTGTGAGGAATGTGACAACTAGACACTTGGAAAATAATGACATGATTCGGTAGAGTCAATCTAGATTCAGGAAGAGGAAATGATCTTGATCTTTGATAAACCTGCTGGATTTTGTGGAGGTTGTGCAGTGTGATATCGAAAATTGAGAACCAGTGGGAATGAAGTATTTGAATTTTCAGCAGACGTTTGACATGTTTGAATAGGGGTGAGTAGACAATGTTAGAGTCCATGGATAGGTAGGTGTGGAATACACCGATTGTAGTAAAAGTTGGATAATCGAGAGAATGAAAAGTGTAGTATAATTATCTGGAGAAAAGGCTTTGGAGTATCAGAAGGATCAGTGGTTGGGTAATAGCTCTTTGTAAGATATTAAATATTTCAGATATGAACAACAAATATCATCATTCACATTTATGTTCATTAAATAGTGCGAGGTTGGGAAGTGCTGTTGTTGAACCAGACCTGGATATGCTTCGTCATAAGTTATAAACAGAATTTTTACTTAGCAGGAAGTAAATGATATGTGGCTCTTTATGCAAAATGATTAAGTACCAGAGTAAATGTATCTTTCCCAATAATAGTGTTTTGTTGAGAGACAGTGAGGTGTATTGTGTACAGGCTGAACCAGCTTTATAAATAATGATCTTATCAGCGATTCAGTCCAAAGGGGTTTTACCAAAATAAACCCTGGCATGATGCTGCCATGAGGAGAAACGAAGAAACTTGTGCTTAATAAAGTGTATTAAGGTGTTTGTGAGTTTATATTTAAAAAGTGCTGAAGCACATTGAATGTTGAAGATACAAAATTGCCTTATTAGACCAATTAAAGGAATGCCCAGGCAAATTCACATTTCCTGTGTATTGGAGTGCCAATATAACCACTGTAAAAATATTGTCTGGTGCCTGTTCCAGTCTAGGAGATATCTGCACCGTAACATCATGTAGATTATGGTTTTTGAGGGTGGTGGTGGTGGGAGGTTCAGCCAGTAACAGTATTGCAAACAGACAATGCAGCAGTATCATCTAGCCTGCGATAAGAAAACATGCATCATTATCCCTCACTACGAACTTCACGAGAGCAATGGGTGATGGGAGATGTGGTCAATAGCCGGCGGTGCCAACATTCAATCCAGTCCAGTAGTTTTTGTGAACTGAAAGGACCATACTGAAAGGGGTTAAATGGAGCTGTTTGTTCAGTGACTGTGATTGATGCCAGTGTCCATGGATCACAGTTGTGTCACTGGATGTTTTCCATCTCCTATTAGTAAGGGGCCTCTTGCAATGGTTTATGTCATTGTAGCAGCAGATGCATCAACTCCAACGTTCAAAGGGATCAGCAGCTGCAGAGACAGAAAAAGGAGATTTAAACACCTGAGAATAGTCTGGAATGATCCATTCATGGATCAGAATCTGAGAACATTAGACTGGAATGCTGCAACAATGAACAGGGGTTTATCCATGGGTCTTTTCTATTTTTCCTGGTCTTGGTCAACATTACCATCTCGGATATATGGTGCACTGATGATTATCCAGGCGGGTTATCCTCGCTATTGTTGGTGTTCCTGGTGAGTTTCTTCATCTCTATCCATTTATTAATCTCTTCAACTATGGTGAACCTCTTTGCTATTTCTGTTACCTATATTTGACAAAGGCAGAAACTATTGTCTTTAGTTTCAAATGCAAATTCCATTGATTACCCACAAATTTCAGAACCGCCCACACCCCCGCCCTCACAAACGTCTGAGAACGAGACTCTTCACAATACCGAATTTAAATAAATATAATTCATTTATGTCTCGGTATTCTATCCATGACAAAACCTATCCACTTGCAGCTCGATAATAAGCCCAGTCACCACCTTGGCTTCAACACAGATTCTTAATAAACCATTATCTATGTTTTGGTAAAATTCAGAAGTTATGGTTACACCTCTCCTCTAAGCACTCTTTCAGTTGCAAATATTTCGATCACAACTTCGTTCTTGTCTCTAAAATAAATTAATGACAGTAACACTCCCTCAGAGCAGTAATGTCGGAAGAAATGTAATTCAGATGCACAGGTTGTTACACAGAAATACACTGTTCCACATCCTACCACAGACAATGTCAGAAAGTAAATACAAAAGACAGGAATTGGAAATAAGAACCGTGACTTTTCCGGCATTTTGTCCATACATTTATCTATTTCACTGATGTCCTTTGGTAAATAGATCTTGCGTTATTATCTGGTCTGGCTTACAATTGATGTGAGACCCACAGAAATGTGCTTGCTTCTGTACTGCTTGAAAGAATGACCTCGCAGTAAATGACATTTGGTTAGGTCAAAAAATGCTGCCCCTGTCAGCGATGCAGACATTCCAAGCAATAACAAAATTAAAAGTTAAATAAAGCAAAGAATGTTGCAACAGATCAGAAACAATAAAGAACGAGAAAGTGCCAGACAAACTGAGCAGATTTGGCAGCCCCCTCGGGTCGAGAGAAAAATAGAATTGGCAATTCGATTCTAATGACCGTACATCAGAACTGAGCCACAGTTGGGAAATAGTGTGATTGATGTTGGTGACACCGACATCTGTTATGAAGGGGAGAAGGACTAAGGTGAATAGATGGAGAAAAAGAGAGATAGAGAGAAAGAAGCAAACAAAGGGATTGCTGATGATCAGGTGATATGGAAATAAAAGACTAAATTAAACCTTACTTATGTTTTTTTCTGTTCCCATATTACTGATAATCATGATCATTTAAGGTATATGTAAAAGTCCTTGTTTAAAGTTATTTATGTCTGTTTTTCTCTCTTCCCTGAGTGGGATCATCTTCCTTTGTTCACTAATGGGATGCTAATGGGCCAGTATTTAATTACATTCCCAAATTGTCCTTGAGAAGGTGTTGGTGAGCTGCCTTCCTGACCCACTGCAGTCCGTAGGCTGTAAGTAGTCAGTGCTGAGGTCCATACAGTTTCATTTCTTTGAGGCTTTGAAGTGAGTGATATAACTGAGTGGCTGGCTTGGCCATTTCAAACTGCAACTGAGAGTTAACCACATTGCTGTGGGTCTGGAGTTACATGTAAGCCCGACCAGCTGAAGAAGGTAGATTTTCTTTCCTGAAGGGCATGAGGGTGCCAAGTAGGACAATGGTTTCATTGTTTCATTTGATTTTTAACTCCTGATATTTTATTGAATTCAATTCCAACATTTGCCATTGTGGGATTCGGATCCGGTGTCTGGGTAATTACCTGATTCCCTGGATGAATATTCCAGAGATAATACAGTCAGATCATCGCCTCCTCAGTATCTCCAATCAACTCCAATGGCAGCAGTGATGTTGTTGTTAGTGTGACTTTGCTTCAAAAGGCAAATAAATGATTGGCAAAGAATGCCATCCATCTCATTTTGTATTTATGAGCAGGCGAGATGATGGGAAGTGCTCTTGGTGAAAAGGAGCTGGATGTCCTTGATCATGAGTCACTAACAGAATTCATACAGAGCAGTCGGGTACAGGCAGGTGGGACTAGATTGGGTGCGGATATCTGGTCGGCATGTTCGGGTCAGACCGAAGGATCTGTTTCCATGTTGTTCATCTCTATGACTCTATGACTCAGTAAGTAAGCAGCACAATAAATGAGTAGTATCGTTCATTACAAACTGATTAAAGTATAAGACTGAAGACACCGTCCTGCAGTTGTGGAGTGTACTTGAGACAGGATTTTCTTTCATTTATAATCAATGATCTCCTTGCTACAGAGAGGCAGTGTAATGGAGTTTCACCAGACTAATCCCTGCAGTGATGGTACCATGAGGAGAGTGTGAAGGAAATGAGTGTTTAATCTGTAACGCTACAAAAAGAATAAACGTGATTGCATTAACACTGGAGTGTTATGAATCAATACTCATTATTTCCAAAACAAGACACGTATAGCATTAGATATAACATGTTTTCCATGATACGTGTCTTCACATTTGGACAATTATATAGATAGGAAAGGTTTAGAAGGATATCGACCAAGCGCAGGGAAATGGGGTTAGCATGGATGGACATTTTGATCAGCATGAAGAGTTTGTGCTAATGGCCTGTCTCTGTGCTATAGGATTCTATGACGCTATGATAATTTACAGAGCTCTATGGAACCCCCATGTTGGTTGAGACAGAGCTCCAGCTTCTGAATGAACTCTCATCGCCTGGACGTACAGTTGGTGTGTGATCTTGCATTGAACGTCATGTTGTTCGCAATCTGTCATCAGCCACACTCTGATAGTATTAGCCATTCCCACCAGCTTCTGACCTCCATACAGAACACTAGCCTGTCTTCTCTGTCACAATCCAATCCTTCTTTTTTGCTAAAAGCTGTTTATTGGCTCAAGTAGCCACTCTCCTTGATGTTTTTCAGAGTGTCAATGAAACGGGGCCAGGCTACGATCAGTCTGGTTTGGGACAGACACGAAAGGGTTTTTCAGAGGCCTTTTATTTATATGTAAATAGATGAAACTACAAGCCAAATTGGTCATGCTTTAGAAGTGACCTGTATAATGAATTGGGAGTTGTCGGCTTTTTTAGCTGAGCTAGCTGAGTTGAGCAGAGCTGAGCAGTTTTCAGCTGAGCTTTGAACTAGGAAGTTCAATCGGGAGCTTTGTGGAAACTCTCTCTCTTTTCTGACTTTCAACTTCAACCTGGAAGTTTGTGTCCCATTTATAGTGGTTTTTATTGGCAGTTTGCTTATTGGGACAGTTGTGTATATTCGGAATAGCATAATTAAGTCTAGCTGAATCGGTTGAATTCTGTCGTGGTTCTTTATTCTGTTCATTGTGTTTCATTGTGTAATTTTATGAATAAAGTTTTTGCCTGTTTTAAAATCGAGTAGTCAACCTAGCTAAATTACTCCGGCTAATTTTCATTGTACACTTACCGAAACAAATTGCAAACATATGCGCTGGGCTGCCTGCTTAAAAATGTTTTGAGTGGTCTGGCCTAGTCCCTAACATCTCGGAGATGGATGATGCCTCCTTGGTACTTGGAACAAACCAATCACTTTCCATCCTCATGATCAGTAAACCACGTTAACATAACACGTGTGCACCATAAGCAATAGTGTCAGGGGGAACAACATGGAGCAGTCTGTCTCTGCAGTCTGTGTGTCGATGGTTTGTCATGTTGCAGCAACAATGACATCCTCCTGTTTCAGTCTAACAGTTTGGAGGCGCTGAATGGCCTTTTCTGTTCATTTGTCGGTGTCTCGAAGAACTGAATATCTTTCTCCTGGCCCAAGGGCAGAGGTTCAAGGACTTCAGTGGGCAACCCGTGGTTTCTGCCTACCAGCACGTTGTGCTGACTAGACTCTCCAGTTATAGGAGACAAACAGAAGTCTGGAAGAACACAGCAAGCCAGGCATCATCATGAGCTGAGAAAGTCAACATTTCAGGTATAACCGTTCTTCAGAACTGGGTTGGGGGATGGGGGAGCTGAAGATAAAGAGGGAAGGGAGTGGTTGTGGTGGGGAGATCAAGGGGATGGTGGCTTACGGCTATGTGAACACAGGTGGTAGGTGCAACCTGGTTGGGCGATGGGAGGTATGAATCTGGGTGCGAGATGAAAGGTAGGGTCGTTAGGTAGAATGGCAGACCTCCCAGTCACTTCTGACTTCAATTCTCTTTCCCAATCCATTTCCGACATAGCCATCCTAGGCCTCCTCCATTGCCACAATGAACCAAACCATAATTTGGAGGCACACGATTTCATCTGTCACCTGTGTAGCCTACACCCCGGGGACTCAAAATTGAATTCTCCAATTTCATATAACCTCCCTTCCAATCCGCCCCACTCCCTTCCCAAGCCCTCCCCTCCCTTCAATTCCTCTGAGCAACCTTTTGTCCAGCTACCAACTGGATTCAGCCCTCCCATCACCAACCCACTCATATCCATTATCTGTGTTCACTTATCCCCATCTCGCCACTCTGCCTCCTCCTCCCTCACCTGCCACTTTATCTATGGACCCCCTTACTCCCATCCACAGTCCTGACGAAGGGTTATGACCAAGACGTTCACTTCTCATCGTCTTGATGCTGCCTTACTTATTCTGTTCTTCCAGCTTCCTGCGTGTATATTTTGGATTCCAACTTTTATTTTAACTGCTTTTATTTTAAATTGTCTTCTTGTGTAACAGGCTGGAGTGAGTGAATGCATTGCGCCTCTTCTTATCCAATAGATCTGATGGGCTGAATGGTTTTCTTATAATCATGTGAAACCAGCTAGAATTGTTGAAGGGATTCCTCTTTCTTTTAACCGTAGAAATGTTTAGTGTCCAGCAGTGCTTTTGATCAATGTTACCTATACATTAACAGCACAAGCTTGAATGTTGTCCAGATTTGATACTTTAGTACCTTAGGAGGTGACTCATTGTTCCGAACATTGCATAATCTTCAGAGAACATTGTTGTGGTTCTGTTCGCTGAGCTGGGAATTTGTGTTGCAGACGTTTCATCCCCTGTCTAGGGGACATCCTCCGTGCTTGGAAGCCTCCTGTGAAGCGCTTCTGTGATGTTTCCTCCAGCATTTATAGTGATATGTATCTGCCACTTCTGGTTGTCAGTTCCAGCTGTCTGCTGCAGTGTCCGGTATATTGGGTCCAGGTCGATGTGCTTATTGATTGAATCTGTGGATGGATGTCATGCCTCGAGGACTTCCCTGGCTGTTCTCTGTTTGGCTTGTCCTAGAATAGTAGCGTTGTCCCAGTCGAATTCATGTTGCTTGTCATCTGAGTGTGTGGCTACTAAGGATACCTGGTCGTGTCGTTTCATGGCAAGTTGGTGTGCATGGCTGCGGGTTGTTAGCTGTCTTCCTGTTTGTCCTATGTAGTGTTTTGTGCAGTCCTTGCATGGGAGTTTGTATACTACATTGGCTTTGCTCATGCTGAGTATCGGATCCTTCGTTCTGGTGAGATGTTGTCTGAGAGTGGCTGTTGGTTTGTGTGCTGTCATGTGTTCTAGTGGTCGCAGTAGTCTGGCGGTCAGTTCGGAAATGCTCTTGATGTATGGTAGTGTGGCTAATGCTTTGGGTTGCGGCATGTCCTCATTCCATTGCCTTTCCCTTAGGCATCTGTTGATGAAATTGTGCGCGTTTCCATTTTCGGCGAATACATTGTATAGGTGTTCTTCTTCCTCTTTTTGCAGTTCTGGTGTACTGCAGTGTGTTCTGGCACTTTTGAATAGTGTCTTAATGCAACCTCTTTTGCGTATGTTGGGGTGGTTGCTTTCATAGTTCAGGACTTGGTCTGTGTGTGGCTTTCCTGTATATCTTTGTGGTGAATTCTCCGTTAGGTATTCTCTGTACCATTATGTCTCAGCATGGGAGCTGGTTGTCCTTTTCTTCGTCTCTCGTGAATCGGATTCCTGTGAGTTCGGCGTTGATGATCGGGTGTGTGTTCTCTATTTCTGTGCTTTTAATGATTACAAAGGTGTCATCTACATATCTGACACAGAGTTGGGGTTGAATTTGCGGTTCGACTGTTTGTTCCAGTCTTTGCATTACCATGTCTGCTATAAGTCCAGAGATGGGTGAGCCCATGGGTGTGCCGTTGATTTGTTCATATATTTGGTTGTTGAATGTGAAGTGTGTTGTGAGGCACAGTTCCAGTAGTTTGAGTATGCAGTCTTCGTTGATAGGTTCCCCGTCTTGTTGTCTGTTCTGTATATCCAGCAGGTTGGCTATTGTTTCTCTGGCTCGGGTTTTGTCGATAGAGATGAACAGTGCCGTTATATCGAATGAAACCATGGTTTCTTCCTTGTCTATGTGTATATTTCTGATTATGTCCAAGAATTCCTGTGTTGATTGTACAGAGTGTCTGGATCCGCTAAGAGGTGTTTCAGTTTCTGCTGTAGTTCTTTATCTAGTTTGTGTGATTGTGTCCCTGGTAATGATACTATGGGTCTGACTGGGATGTCTGGTTTGTGCACTTTAGGTAGTCCATAGAACCTGGGGGTGTTGTTGCTTTCAGGTTTCATTCTTTGTAGGTCGAACCTGGTTATCTGTCCTGTTTTTGTAGGTTACTCAGTGTGTTGCTTATCCTATTGGTGAGCTGTGGGGTGTGGTCAATCTCCCTCTATTGGTAGGTGTTGGTATCTGCAAGTAGTTGTTGCGTTTTTTGGATATAGTCTGCTTTGTCCAGGATGACCGTCATTCTGCCTTTGTCTGATGGCAGTATGATTATGTTTTTATCTTTTCTTAGTGATTTTAGTGCTTCCCTCTCCTTGGTGTTGAGGTTATGTGTTTGTCTTTTCCTTGTTATCCGAGGTACGATACTTTGTCTCACCATTTGTCGTGTCTCTTCTGTCAGTCCATTGTTCCTGAGTGTGCATTCTAGTGCTGCGAGGAAGTCTGCAGTCTTGGCGTCCCTGTAGTTTGTAATTGAGTACCTTGGCCAGTATTGTTCTCTCGGTCCACAGATTCATCCACAGATTCAATCAGTAAGCTTATCCAGCTGGACCCAACAAGTCCACACCGACCTGCCGAAGCGAAACCCACCCATACCCCTACATTTACCCCTTACCTAACAATACGGGCAACTTAGCATGGCCAATTCACCTGACCCGCACATCTTTGGACTGTGGGAGGAAACCGGAGCACCCGGAGGAAACCCACGCAGACACGGGGAGAACGTGCAAACTCCACACAGTCAGTCACCTGAGTCGGGAATTGAACCCGGGTCTCAGGTGCTGTGAGGCAGCAGTCCTAACCACTGTGCCACCGTGCCGCCTTTCTCCACGGTAAACATAGAGTAGAAATATTCATTGAGAACTTCACACATCTCTTATAGTTCCACACATACTTGTCCGCATTGGTCTTCGAGGGGTCCTATTTTCTCTCCAGATATTGCTTTTTCTTTTACAATATTTAAAGTACATTATTGGATTCATCCTAATTTTCTCAGCCAAGGCTCTTTCTTGCCCCCTTTTCACCCCACTGATTTCCTTCTTCAGTGAACTCCTGTATCTCTTATTTCCCTCCGGGGATTCCCTTGATCCCAGCTGCCTGTACCTGAGCCACGCCCCAAGTTCAAACATGAACCTGTGGACCACTTTTGTCCCTCTCCATAACTATTTGAAAACTAACAGAACTATGGTTACTGGTCCCAAACTGCTCCCCCGCTATTAACTCAGTCTCTGTCCTGCCTTATTTCCGAAGAAAATTTCGAGTTTTGCCCCTTCGCGAGTAGGACACTCTATATGCTGCTTGAGGAAAAATATCCTGACGCATTTAACAGATTATATCTCATCAAATCCCTTAACGCTCTTGTCGTTCCAGTCTGCATTAGAAAAATTAAAATCCCTTATATGAAAACCCTATAGCTCCTGCAGGTCTCCCTTTCCTCTCTGCATATTTGTTACTCTCATTCCTGTTGACTATTTGGGGGCCTATATTACAACCCCAATCTCCTCACCACCCCCTTCCTATTTCTTAACTCCACCCACAAAGACTCACAGGGTGATGCATCATTTATTTTATCTCTGATTACTGCTGTGGTACTCCCCTTAATCAGAAATGCAACTCCCCATCCCCTCCTTCCACCATCTCTGTCTCACCTAAAGCACCTGTTCCCTAGCACATGAAGCTGTCAGTTCTATGCATCACTTAGCCATCTTTCTGCAGTGGCTATAATATCCCAGTCCCACCTACTTATCCACGCCCTGAGTTCATCGGCCTTACCTGTCAGCCCTCGTGCATTGAAACAGATGCAATTTAATCCAAAATGCATTACTTTCTCTCTGTCGTTTTCCATCCTAATCTTACTATTTCCGATTACTGTATCTCCTTCCAGCCTCGCACTTGCCTCCCTGCTCTTGAGGATACGACCACCTGCCAATCTAGTTTAAACCCTCCCTTGTTACCCTAACAAAACTGGACGCCAGGATATTGGTGTCCCTCCAGTGCATGTCTCAGATGGTAATCTCCCTCTCAGAAGATTACCACTGTCAAAGCGTTTTTTAAAAAAATATTTCTCCTAGCTCTCTGTAATCACGCTGCGGGACCTCGTCCCGATTTCTACGGGTATCATTTGAGCCAACGTGCATAATGACTTCTGGCTGCTCATCCTCCCCCTTGAGAATGTTCTGCAGCCACTTGGAGACATCCTGGATCCCAGAACCTGGGAGGTAACGCATCATGCTGGATTCCCGTTTGCGACCACAGAATGTCTCGTCTGTCCCACTAACAATCGATTCTCCTATCTTTAACGTCCAGTTTACCTTTACCCTTTCCCTCTGTGCACCAGAGCCAGTGGTAGTACCACCAATCTGGCTAATATTACTTTCCCCTGAACGGTCATCGCACCCAACAATCCAAACTGGTCTACTTGTTTTCGAGGGGAATGGCCACAGGGGATTCCTGCACTCCCTGCCTACTCCCTTTGCCATTCTGGTGGTAGCCCATCTACTCTCTGCCTGGAACATGACAGGAAGCAAGGTACGCCTGTTGGATTAAATTGTGTTTATTTAAATACAACAGAACTGACATGTAAGGCTAATGAGCTCAGGACGATGAACGTGGGACTGGAATATTACAGTCATTAAAGAAACATAATTAAGGGAGTGTCCATGAATGTGGCAGTGTCTCGGATAACCCTGAGTGCATCCTAGATTAGATTACCTACAGTGTGCAAACAGGCCCGCACCGACCCACCGAAGAGCTGCCCACCCTGACCCACTCCCCTACACGCAACACTATGGGTCATTTGGCATGCCCAATTCACCTAAGTTGCACGTCTTTGGATTGTGGAAGGAAACCGCAGCACCCAGAAGAAACCCATGCAGACACGGGGAGAATGTGCAAACTCCACACAGACAGTTGCCCGAGGCAGGATTTGAATCCTGGTCGCTGGTGCTCTGAGGGAGCAGTGCTAACCCATGAGCCACCGTGCCGCCCAAAGTCGGTCTCTAACACCGTCTCCCAGGAGCTCAAGCTGTGTGCAGTGCCCCCACGTGGAGCCATCAGGGAAGGTAGAAATCTCCCTGAGCTACCACATCCCACAAGAGGAGCGTGCGACTGTCCTCAATGCCATCTCCACTGCTGTAACAATAAAGTTAAAAGGACTTTATTTGAGTTAAAATGTACATTTTGCTGTGCTGGAGCTGTCCGAAGCATCTCGTGTCAAAGACTTAGTGGTTACTCTGCTACCAAGGGCATGTCTCCCTACCCCTCCACATTCAATCTTGGTCAGGGAAGGAAGGAGACATGACAGTGATGTGGTGTTTAGGCCATCAGCACTCCTTGACACCTGCCCCCTAACTACCTGCTCTCCAGTGCAGTCGCTGCTTCGCCTTGGAAGGTGTCTTGCTAAGGTCTTCCTTCTGGTAGTGTGAATGTGTTGATGCAAATCATCACCCCAACAGGCAATCCGTGTTATCGCAGTCCTCTCGTACTTTCTGTCTATTATTATCGCGATTATGAATTCCTTGAATCCCTCGATTGCAAACTGTGTCTCACTCCATAGTGAGAGAGCTTGATGTTCTTGTGAATACAGGGTTATTGGAAAAGAAGACCATTAGACATAGAGGCAACAATATGTCTATCCGCTCACTGAGTCTGCTTTTCCTTTGATTAGGCTGTTTTTTTTTGTTAATTCCCCCATTCCAATTTCCTGTGATTTCCCCATAACACTTGTATAAAATTCTGTCTGTCTCAGCCTTGAAGATATTTAATGATCCAGCCTCAACAGTACTCCGAATTTTCTACAATTGTTTCCCTCTCACTGATGTGAGACTTGGCCTTTAATCTGGTGATTTGACCACTCTCTCTTGCATAAATTTCCAATTCTTCCTCAGCTCCTGTAACAATTCGCTCAAGGGTCTAACGGTCACTTTTCCTGAATCCAGGAACTGCTTCTCCAAACTGAAGACCGATTTGTAGGGTGTGTTTAACATATTCTCTGTCTCTGAACAGGCTGTCCCCTTAGTCCCTAATACTCCCATTCTTTCCCGCGTTATCCTCTTCCCCTTAATAAACCAAAAAAAAAGACTGTGGATTCTTGCTAATCTTACCCGGTAATGTGTTATCACCCCTCCTCCTGCTCTTCCACAGATTTTTTAAGTTTAGCCCTACGCTTTCTATATTATTTTAGGACCTTCATTGACCTGCTCACTTGGTACCAGATTTAAGCTTCTCTTTACTTTTGAATCCTGTTCGGAATTTGTGTCGACATCTGAGGTTCTCTGGGTTTGTTTTCCTAAATATTATCTTCAGTCTAACGTGCTGGGCCGACACTGTCATCAACGCTATTTTAATCAAATGATCCCCCAACCTCCTCCCCACCTTGTTCTGCTACAGTTTCACCCAGAAGCAACTGCACTTTGGCCAGATCCTGTCATTTGTTTCCATAAACCCTGTCTCCCGAATGCAGAAAAGTTCTTATTTGTCTGACATTTTTAGGGTCTTTCCCTTAGCAAAATCAAAATGTGTGATATCACAGTCACTACTCATATCATGCTCTCCTACTTCTGCCTGGAACAGCTGACTGGCTTCGTTCCCCACAGTGAGGCCCAGCACTGCACTGCCTACTCGATGTTGATATAAGAAGCTCTCTAGAATAAATGTCAAAATACCTGCCCCCTCTTAAAATGTTATCACTGACCTAATGAATGTTTGGAATTGAATGCCTGAATATAATGATCCTATTGTTGATTTTACACATCTCAATAACTTGGTTATATACCTGCCCCCGTACTTTCCTTTATCTGGGGGTCTGAAATATATCCCTAGCCGTGTTTCTGCCATGGTTTTGTTCCTGAGCTCTAACCACCAAGCCTCATTAGAAGATGCTTTCAAGATATCGTCCCTTCTTACTCCAGTAACTGACTCCATAATTAATAAGGCAACACCACCTCCTCTTTTACCTTCTCTCCTGTACTGACTATAGTTTTGGTACCACAGAATATTGAGTTGTCAGCCCCAACCTCCCTCAAACAAATGACAAAAAATTCACACTTTCACATGTCACCCTCGTTTCCTTATCATATCTGTCTGTCTGATAATATTACCAGCATTACGGTAAAGCACATCCAACCTGGAATATATCACCTGGAATACTGTCTACCTCGGAGTTGTTCAGTCATTCATTGTTCGTTATCAACCTGTCCAGTTCATGAACCAGAACTGTAACTCTGGGATTGAATGAATATTTGTTCAATTTGAATTTCGTTTTTTGTAAATATGTTCATCAAATGCAATTTCCAAGAACTGAATAGTCAGCTCCAGATACAACGAATTTCCGTTGATTAGTTCCCTGCTCAGTGTGCAGAGGAGACAGCCCTCACTAATGGAGAAAGTGAAAATTGTGAAAATTGTGGTGCTCGAAAAGCACAGCCAGTCAGGCTGCATCTGAGTAGCAGAGTCAAAGCTTCCCATGTTTTCCATTCCATAATATACAGGATATTGGGAACCATACTTGCTCAGGAAGGCAACATTGTACAGAGCCCTGAAAAGGAAAGCAGTCAATCAGTTGGTTGGACAGGGAGTAAACAAGTTGAGGTGAAATACAGACTGATTGATGTACAAACGCAAGGATAGATAAATTCCTCAGCCAGAAGGGAAAAACCCTATGTTACTACAGGAAGAGAAGGAAGAGACTTCTGTGCCTTTGGCGATGGTCTTTGCGTCTTCACTCTCCATTGTATTAGTGTCGGTTGATTGGAGGATGGCAAATGTTAGTCCTTTGTTCAGGCAAGGAAACAGGGATTTTCTTGAGAATGACAGACCAGTCAATCTTGCATCAGTATTGGGCAAAGAATTGGAGAGGATTCTGAAAAATCATAGTTTGATTAGAGATAGACAACATGGTTTTGTGAGGGGCAGGTCATGCCTCACAACTCTTATTGGATTCTCTGAGGATGGGATTAATCACACTGAAGAAGGTAGAGCCGTGAATGCGGAGTGCATTGATTTTAACCAGGTGTTTGATAAGCTTCCCCCGTTAGTTTCATTCAGAAAGTAAAGAGGCATGACATACAGAGAGACCTATCTTTCTGGATAAGAATGTGCTCGCCCATGGAATATACAGGGTGGTGGTAAATGTGAAGTATTCAGTGTGGAACTAGGTGAGCAGTGGTGTTCCGTAAGGATCGGATCTGAGAACTCTGCTGTTTGTGATTTTGATAAATGACTTGGATAACGAAGTGGAAGGGTAGGTTCGTTAGTTTGATGATGTAACACCGGTTGGTGGAATTTAGGATAGTGTGAAGGGCTGTTGTAGTTTGCAACAGGACATTGACAGGATGCAGGACTCAGCTGCGAAGTGGCAGATGGTGTTCAATATGGAAAGTGGGATACGATTCATTTTGGAAGGTTGAAGTTGAATGCAGAATACAGGGTTAAAGGCAGGATTCCTACATTGTGGAGGAACAGGGGGATCATATGGTCCATGGCATAGCTCCCACAAAGTTGCTACCCAAGTTTATAAGGTTATTAAGGAGGTATGTGATGTGTTCATTAGCCGAGGGATTGAGTTTAACAGCTGCGAGATTATACTGCAACTCTGAAGGTTGTCTTCCGTGGTGGTCTGGACTGTGCACAATACCGTCCGTAGTATCTTTTGGTCCTAGGCAGAGCAGTTACCATGTCAGATCATTATGCACCCGAATAGAATGCTTTGAGTTGCCAGTATGCAGAGCACTGGGAGACGGGAGGTTTCAAAATAGTTAGATGTAACAATTGGCTGTTAACTGGATACCCACGTTCTGGTTGCTGTTTTGACAACAATTGAAATTTAACTGGTAATTTTAAATTATGTCTTCTATACCAAAACCTTGTTGAGTGTATTGTATTGCCAACATCGAACCAATGAGCCATCACCTGCTTCATACGAATAGAGAAGTCAACGAAGGAGAAAGAGACAGAAACAAAGGGAAAGAGAGGGAGAAAACACAGCGAGGGATACAGAGGGACAGTCAGTCAAAGAGAGAAAGGAAACAAAACAAGGAAACAAACAGTCACATGTGCAGGGAGAAGGGAAGATAATAGGTTCAGGGAAGGGAACAGAAGACAGGGAAAAGGAAAATACAGGCAAATAGGCAGTGTGAGAGACACAGTGGGAGACAAAGGTCACAGGGAGCTGGGGATAGGGTCAAGGGGAGCTGGGGGGAATGGCAGGAGCTGGGGGTGATGACCAGAGAGACCTGGGCGTGAGCACTGGAGAGATCTTGGGGTAGGGAGGTGAGGATTTATTTTGTCCTGCGCCAAGATATCCAGGCAGATCATGGATCAAGGTAAGCATGGATTTACTGAACGATGGCTGTAAAATATGATTGAGGGGCATATAGGTTACCCTGCACAGGGTGTGCGCTAGGCGAGGTCAATATGAACAAAATCAGCATTATCTGAGGTTAGAGAGTCCATTCATCGGTCTAATAACAGCAAGGAAGAAGCTGTTCATGAACTTGCTGCTCTGTGTGTTCAAGCGTCTGTATCTTTTATCCTGATGGAAGAGGTTGTGGGAAATATTTACAGACATATGATGGGTCTTTGGTAATGTTACAACAAAGAACATTCCAGTACAGGAACAGGCCATTCAGCGGTCCAAGCCTGAGCCAATCCAAATCCTCTATCTCAACCTGTCTTCTATTTTCTGAAGGTCTGTATCCCTATGCTCCCGGCACATTCATGTATATTTCCCAAAACATCGTAAATGGAGCACCACTGGTCACAGTTACCCATTTTGAGAAACTCCCTTCCCCTACTACGCTCTGTCTCCTGTTGCCAAGCCAGTTCTTTATCCATTTAGCTAGCCCACCCTGGACACCATGTGACTTCACTTTCCCCATAACCCGACAATGGGAAATCTTAGCAAATGTCTTCCTGAAGTCCATGTACATGACATCTACAGTCCTTCCCTCATCAATTAACATTGTCACTTCCTCAAATAATTCTATTAAGTTGGTAAGACAAGACCTTCACCACAATAAACCATGTTGCCTCTCACTGGTAAGACCATTTTCATCCAAATGAGAATAGATCCTATCCCTCAGTATCTTCTCTCGCAGCTTCCCTATCCCAGACGTCAGGCTCACCGGTCTATCATTAACTGGATTATTCATGCTACCCTTCTTAAACAAGGGGATTAGAAACTTTCCAGTCCTCTGGGACCTCAGTTGTGTTCAAGGATGTTACAAAGATATCTGTTAAGGCCCAAGATATTTCCTCCCTCCTCTCCCTCAGTAATCTGGGATAGATGTTGGCAGCCCTTCTGCAGCAACGAAACATTTAAATAGAGTCAATGGTTGGGAGATTGGAGTCCGTCATAGTCTGGGCTGTGAACACAATCTTCTGTAATTTCTGATGGTCCTGGGCAGAGTGTTGCCGTACCAGGCCATTATGCACCAGGACAGGACGTTCACAATAGTGCATCTGTAGAAGTAGTGCATGCTAAATATCCTGAGCCAAGTTAGGAAGGAGAGAAGTTTTTGAACCATCTTGACTGTCATACATATGTGAGAAATGCAGGGTAAGCTGCCAGTTACCATCACTCCGAGGGACTTGACGCTCTGCACTGTCTCGACCGTTGATGTAGATAGGGCTTGTTCCCTTCCTTTCGTTCGAAAGTCAATGATCAGTTCTTTTCTTTTGCCGAATTTGAGAGGGAGGTGATTATCATTCCACCATGCCACCAAACCCACTATCTCCTTTCTGTGTTCAGACTCATCGGTGTTTGATATCCTTCCTGCTTTTGTGATGTCATCAGCGAACTTACTGTTGGCATTGCTTGGAATTTGGCAACACAGCCACATGTGTATTGGAGTACAGTAGAGGCTGAGGACACAGCCGTGTGAGTACAGGGAGTACAGTAGGGGACTGAGGGACACAGCCGTGTGTGCACCAGAGTACAAAAGGGGGCTGAGAACACAGCTGTGTGTGTACCGGAGTACAGTAGGGGGCTGAGGGACACCGCCGGGTGTGTACAGGGAGTACAATAGGGGACTGAGGGACACAGCCGTGTATGTACAGGGAGTACAGTAGTGGACTGAGGACATAGCCATGTGTGTACAGGGAGTACAGTAGGGGCCTGAGGACACAGCCTTGTGTGTACCGGGGTACAGTAGGGGGCTGAGGACACAGTCATGTGTGCAACGGAGTACAGTAGGGGGCTGAGGGATACAGCCATGTGTGTACAGGGAGTACAGTAGGTAACTGAGGACACAGCCACATGTGTACCGGAGTCCAGTAGGGGGCTGAGAACACAGCCATTTGTGTAACGCAGTACAGTAGAGGACTAAGGACATAGCCACGTGTGTACTGGAGTACAGTAGGGGGCTGAGAACACAGCTGTATGTGTAATGGAGTACAATAGGGCTGAGCGACACAGCCATGTGTGTACCAGATTACAGTAGGGAACTGAGGACATAGACGTGTGTGTAACAGAGTTCAGTAGGGGGATGAGGGACACAGCCGTGGTTGTATAGGGAGTACAATAGGGGACTGAGGGAAACCGCCATGTGTGAACCGGAGTACAGTAGGGGACTGAGGGACACAGCCGGGTGTGTACAGGGAGTACAGTAGGGGGCTGAGAACACAGCCATATGTGTACAGGGAGTACAGTAGTGGGCTGAGGGACACAGTCGGGTGTGTACAGGGAGTACAGTAGGGGACAGAGGGACACGGCCTGTGTGTACAGAGAGTAGAGTAGGGGACTGAGGGACACAGCCGGGTGTGTACAGAGAGTACAATAGGGGGCTGAGGACACAGCCATGTGTGTACAGGGAGTACAGTAGGGGGCTGAGGACACAGCCGTGTGTGTACAGGGAGTACAGTAGGGGACTGAGGACACAGCCACGTGTGTACCGGAGTACAGTAGAGGGCTGAGAACACAGCCGTGTGTGTAACAGAGTACAGTAGGGAACTGAGGGCACAGCCACGTGTGTACCGGAGTACCATAGGGGCCTGAGAACACAGCCGTGTGTGTACCGGAGTACAATAGGGCTGAGGGACACAACCGTGTGTGTACAGGGAGTCCAGTATGGGGCTGAGGCCACAGCCGTGTGTGTACAGGGAGTGCAGTGGGGGGCTGAGGGACACAGTCGTATGTGTACAGGGAGTTCAGTAGGGGGCTGAGGACACAGCCGTGTGTGTAAAGGGAGTACAGTAGGGGGTTGAGGAACACAGCCATGTGTGTACAGAGAGTACAGTAGGGGGCTGAGGACACAGCCGTGTGTGTACAGGGAGTACAGTGGGGGGCTCAGGGACACAGCCGTGTGTGTACAGGGAGTACACTAGGGGGCTGAGCGACACAGCCGTGTGCGTACAAGGAGTAGAGTAGCGGGCTGAGGGCACAGCTGTGTATTCACAGGGAGTACAGTTGGGGGCTGAGGGCACATCTCTTGTTGCACAGAGAGTACAGTCAGGGGTGAGAACACAGCCTTGCGTGCACAGGGAATACAGTAGCTGGCTGAGGGTACAGCAGTCGGTATACAGGGAGTACAGTAGGGGGCTGAGGGGCACAGCCGTGTGTGTACAGGGAGTACAGTCGGGGGCTGAGGACAGAGCCCTGAGTGTACAGGGAGTAGAGTAGGGGGCTGAGGACGCAGCCCTGTGTTTACAGGGAGTACAGTAGCGAGCTGAGGGACACAGCCGTGTTATGATGTTATGATTTGGAGACGCCGGTGTTGTTTTAGAGTGCACAAAGTTAAAAATCACACAACACCAGGTTATAGTCCAACAGGTTTAATTGGAAGCACAATGATGAAGGTTGATGTTGGTCTTCTTGAAGCAGGTTGAGACTTCAGCTTGTGGGAGGGAAAGGCTGAAATGGTATGTGAATACCTCTGCCAGTTGGTCCTCACAGGATCTGAGTGCTCAGCCGGGAACACTATCCAGGTCCTTCACTTTCCTTGATTTGACCTGCAGGAAGACTGTTCATGCCTTCAGCGATGACAGCGGGCGCAGGTACATCCGAGGCTGTCGGGGCAGGTTTCAGACTGGCAGTCACACAATTATTCATCATAGACATTCCCTCGTTGACCTCCCTCCATCATCATCAATACAATACACAGTGACATGGTTGGTGTGAGCACCACTCAGTTAGTGTTGAGACGGAGTGACATCGATAGACTGGGATTGTGCATCATAATGAAGTAAACTCACAACAAAAGGGGGTAGGGTGTGCTTCTACTGAGAGTCAGTGGTGCAGGAAGTGAAGACCTTACAGGTGTAATTCAAGTCAATCCACTGCTTCAACCTGAATGGAGTCAAGCACCTTGACTGTTGTGCCTTGTAGATGGTGGACGGTTCTTAGGGAGCCAGGAAATGTACTATATATGAACAAACTGAACAAAGGACTTGAGGGCAGTTTTGCTAAGTTTGGAGATGATATTGAGGAAGTGGGGAAGCTGCAGAAAGGCTTGAACAGTTTAGGACTGTGGGAAAACACGTGGCTGATGGAGCACAATATGGGAACGTGTGAGAATATGCACTTTGGTAGGCGTAAGAGGGGAGACACTATATTCGAATAGGATCCATTAAATCTGAAGCCCAAAAGGATTTTGAAGCACTCGTCCTCTCTTATGGTTAACGTGCATGTTCAGTTGGCATTTAGGAAAGCAAAAGCAATGTTCGCATTCATTTCAAGAGAGCAAGAATGCAAGACGGGAGACATACTGCTGACAATGTAATGGGCTATGGACAGACAGCATTTGGCCAATTGTGAGCTGTTTTAGACACTATCTCTGGAGAAAGATCTGCTGGTGTTGGAGATGATCCTGGGGATGATAGCTTGTCATATGAGCGGCAGTGTGTGCACTCGATGGAATTTAGAAGAATTGTGGGGGGTGGGGGCTGGGGGGTGTTCTGTTTGAAACTATTGGATTACTGAAAAAATTGATGCAGTCAGTATGTAGAAGATATTTCCACTTTTCATAGAGATAATGACAAAAAGGCACAGTATCAGAATGAAGGAATGGCTGAATGGCCTAAGTCTATTGCTATATCTCATGTCGTTTAGGACACCGGGTCTATTATTCAGTATAGACCTGTAAGTCTCTGACCTGCTCTTGTAACCCTTGTATTTGTATATTGATTTGACTTCACGTACTGGTCAATGGTAGCCCCTGTGATATGGACGGTGGGAGGATTCAGTGTCAGCCAGTATTCCATTAATATTTTGAATATGAGTTGCTATCAGTGAGTCTCATCTGGCGGGAGTACATTCCCTCTACGATGATTGTCATTTTATGTCTGGTATTTTCGAAGGATTGATCCAACAATGCGCCAGTATTGTTGATTTAAACAGAACAGATTCAATTTATCACAGCATTCAGCAACAATATGTCATCGAATACTGAACACCCTTTAATAACAGAAAAGTCTAAAATGTTCAATATTAGAAACATCGCTTTCCTGTGCGTGTTCAAATCAGATAACCTGTCCAATCGAGATGCTCAACTTGGAACTATTTTAAAACATAGATTTTTTTGGATGTGGGAACTGCTGGATGTGCCCAGCATTTCTTGCCCGTCCCCAGTTGCCCTTGAGAAGGTGGTGCTGAGCTGCCTTCTCGAACTGCTGCAACCTACCTGCTGTGCGGTGACCCACTAGTGACTAAAGAGGAAATTCCAGGGTTTTCACGCAGCAATAGGGAAGGAACGGCAATGCAAATCCAAATCAGGATGTTGACTCATTTGGAGGGGAATGGGAAGATGGTGCTGTTCGCAAAAGTCTACTGCCCTTGTCATTCCAAATGGAGTTGTTTAATCGTCCGCCACCATTTACGATCAGATTAGCAAGACTGCAGAGCTTAATTCTGATGCATTAGAAGGAGCTGTCTGAAGATCTTTGGGTATTTCTCCATTGTGTCTTGTAGATAGTGCACACTGCTGCTCCTGAGTGACCGTGGTGAAAAGAGTGAATGCTTGTGGATGTGGTGCAAATCAAATGTGCTGTTTTGTCCTGGATTGTGTCAAGCTTCTTTAGTGTTTTTGGGACTGCACTCATTCAGACAAGTGAAGATATTCCATCTCATTCCTGACTTGTGCTTTGTAGATAATGGACAGTCTATGGATAGTCAGGAGGTGAGTTTCTCGTGCAGTATTCCTAGCCTCTGATCTGCTGTTATGTTCATGTGGCGAGTCCAGTTGAGTTTCTGGTCAATGAAACCCCCCAGAATATTGATAGTGGGGGAGATTAGTGCTGATAATACTGCTGAATACAAAGTGGTTATATTGTTCCTCAATGATGACAGTCATTGGCTGAACTTATGTGGCGCAAATGTTACTTGCCCAGATATTTTTGCTTAGGGCATGGCCTGCTTCCGTATCTGAGCATTTGCGAATGGTGCTGAACATTGTGCTGTCATCATCGAATATCCCCACTTCTCACCTTATGATGGAAGGAAGGTCATTGTTGAAGCAGCTGAAGATATTTGGACCTAGGACATTTTCCTAAGGGACTACTGCGGAGATTTTCTGGAGCTGAGATGACTGACCTCCAACAACAATGAGCATCTTCCTATCTGTCAGGTATGACACCTATAACAGAGTGTTGGCCCGCGGTACCATTTTTGCTTGGGGTCCTTGATGTCACAATTGGCAGAATGCAGCCTTAACGTCAAGGGCTGGAATTCAGTTCCTTTTTCTATGTTTGAATCAAGCCTGTGACGACTTCAGGAGCTGAATGATCCTGGCAAAACCCAAACTGGGCGTCACTGAGCAGGTTAGTTTTGAGCAGATGCTGATTGATAGCACTGTTGATGACACCTTCCATGATTTTACTGCTGATGGAGAGTAGAGTAAGGCGGTATTAGGATGGATAGAATTTGTCCTGCGTTTTATGTAGAGAACACACTTGAGCCGTTTTTCCCCATTGTCGGTTTGTAAACATACTGGAACAGCTTGGCTAGGGGAGCGTGATGTTCTGGAGCACAAGTCTTCAGGACAATTGCCAGCATGTTACCAGGGCCTAAAGTCGTTGCAATATCAAGTGCCTTCAACCGTTTCTCGATATCAGTTAATCGAATTTGCTGAAGACTGCTCTCTGTAATGATGGGGACCACCGGAGGAGGCTGAAATGGATCACCAACTCAAAACTTCTGACTGAAGATTGCAATGAAAGCTTCAGCCTTATATTTTGCACTGATGTGCTAAGTTCTTCCATCATTGAGGTTGGGGATATTTGTGGAGACTCCTGCTCCGGTGAGTTGTTTAATCGTCCGTCACCATTCATGATCAGAATAGCAGGACTGCAGAGCTTAAGTCTGATGCATTGGTTTTGTGATCGCTAAGCTCTGTCTGTCCCTTGCAGTTTATGCTATCTGGCACGCAGGTATTTGTGCTTGGAAGCTTCAGCAGATGAACATTTTATCTTTATATATTCCTGGTTCTGCTCCTGGGATGCCCTCCTGCATTCTCCATTGAACCAGGTTTAATCCTCTGGATTGATGGTAATGTTTGAGTGCTGGGCCGTGATGTTACAGGTTATGCTGGAGTACAGTTCTGCTGCTATTGATGGTCCACAGTGTCTTATGGATGGACAGTCTTGAGTTGCTAGATTTGCTAAAAGTTGTGGCATTTAACATGGTGATAGTGCCACACAACACAATAGAGCTTATGGAGATAATAGACTTCGTCTCCACAAGGATGGTGTAGTGGTCACTTTTACCGATACTGTCATGGACATATACATCTGCAGTTGGTAGATGAGTAAGGATGAGGTCAGGTATGTTTTTTTACGCTCTCGTTCATTCCCTCACCACCTTCTGCTGACCCAATCTAGTAGCTATGTCCTGAGGAGCCGACCAGCATGATCAGTCGTACTGTTGCCAAAACAGTAGGTGGTATGGTGGTTAGCACTGCTGTCTCACAGCGCCTGAGACCCGGGTTCAATTCCCGACTCAGGCGACTGACTGTGTGGAATTTGCACGTTCTCCCCGTGTCTGCGTGGGTTTCCTCCGGGTGCTCCGGTTTCCTCCCACAGTCCAAAGATGTGCGCGTCAGGTGAATTGTCCATGCTAAATTGACCGTAGTATTAGGTAAGGGGCAAATGTAGGGGTATGGGTGGGTGGCGCTTCGGCGGGTCAGTGTGGACTTGTTGGGCCGAAGGGCCTGTTTCCACACTGTAAGTAATCTAATCTAAAAAAAACACTCTTGACAGTCGACTTTGAAATCCCCCGGCCAGAATTCATTTTGTGCCCTTGCGACAGGCAATGCTTTCTCCAAGTGTTGTTTAACATGGAGGAGGACTGATTCAGCTGAGGAACGACGTTACGTGGTAATCAGTAAGAGACACTTTTGTCCATGTTTAATTTCTGTTATTTCTGTAATGTATGATTCTGTGAGTAAGCCTATGTCGGGCTGTTTCTTGACTAGTCTGTAAGGCAGTTGTTCCAATGTTGGCACCAGACATCACGTGTTAGTAAGGAAGACTGCAGGTTCTAAAGTGATGTTTCTCATGTTGACTTTTCCGGTGCCCATTTCCATGCCAGTTGATCCATCCGGTTTCATTTGTTTGAAACTTTGTAGGGATTGGTACAACTGAATGACTCATTGGACAGTTTCAGAGGGCGATTGGTAGTCAATGACATTGCTTTGGGTCTGGAGTTGCATGTCAGCCAGACCAGGTGAGGATGGAAGATTCCTTCATTGCAGGATATTAGGGAACAGGTGGACTTTTCTGACAATCGACAATGATTTCATTCTCAGCAGTAGATTCTTAATTCCAGGGATATTTTTACATTGTTGGATTGAATTTCCACCATCTGCAGTGGCGGGATTCAACCTGGATCCATAGAACAGGAACTGATTTTTTCTGGATTGATAATCTATTGGTAATACCATGAGACATATTGGAACCACATGTTGTACCCCGCTGCCATTTCTTGTGTTACCCTGCTTTTCATTCATTTCTTATGTTTTTCTGGAATCTCATCCTTAATTAAATCCTGATTGAAATATACAGTCATGAACGCCTTCTCGTCTACTCGAATTTCATTCAGTCTGTTTTGTTTGAACAGATATTTCAAGGCAGCTGTACACGAGAGAAGAGCAGGAAAAGATAATGAGTGATTGTGCACTGTCTCTGTCATCGGACCAGCATGTCTGTCCAGGAAGTATTTATTGTGGGTCACAAAACCTCAATTATTATGGCATGGATGGAGGCCATTCAGCCCATTGTGGAGTCACAAGCTCTCGAACTGCACAATTGGAGTTATAGAGAGTGTGTGAAGGGAGATTTTGTGAGAGAGAAGTAAACAGAGAGAGAGAGCAAGTGAAGGGAGATAAACTGAGAGCGGAAAGAAAGGGGAGCGACTGACTGAGTGTGAGAGGAACAGGTGTTAGATGAGGGTGAAATTGGATAGATCAGAAGACTGCATTACGGTAGATAAATATAAACAGACAGAAGAAAGAAGCTTTATTTAGAAATTCCTCTGGTCGGCAAGCCCTTTGTCTGGGCGCCATACTTTGTGAGCACTATGCTGATACTGGCTGTCATCCCAGATTATTTATTTCCAACAATATCACAGAGCTGGGTTACTGACAGCTAAACAGAACCCAATAGGCCAATAGGTTGGTTCCAAGGAGAAAGCAGAGCTTTTAATTAGTCTGTGCCAAGAGCAGCAGGAAATGATAACCACCACCATGCCTCCACGAAACACCCCCCCCCTCACCCCTACCCCCTCTCCACACCCACACACACCGATACTGCATGAGAGACTAGGCCAAAGAATATCAGTAAGGGGACTAACTGACAGAAGCGAAATCACGATCTTAGCTGTGGGTCAAATAATGATTGATAAAGTTTGCACACCACTTTCCTAGTGATGTAATTCACATATTCACATTTCAATTTATATAGCTCAATATCAGGTGTGTATTTTAAAAACCTTATCTCTTTGTACTTTGCATATATTGGTGGGTGCACAAAATCATTTTGTTCCTATATTTTATATTGCATAAACGCATTTCATTAATATTATCTCTGCTAATTCCTCATTGTGGATGTATTCTTGAATCTGTTCTTAGTATGAGTTATAGAGAGTAGCATTGCAATTCTGGTAACTGGGGAACATCACTGTCCCTCTACCCAGTCTAATCAGCCATGTCCCCCAGTCCTCTCCATCTTCTGTCTTTTCACCAATATTATAATCACAATGTAATCGAAGTCCATGAAGTGACACTTCATGACAGTTCATTAACATCGATAAAATCAGCAGCATGACCCAAGCTACCCTCTCTGATCCTGGAATAACAATCTGAACTGTGTTTGTCATGTTCAATTCGCTGTTAACGTATCCATGCTGTTTGTTTGTTGTAAGCCACGTTTCTTTTGGCACATTTTGCTCTCAGATCATGGAGGATAGATGTTTTCTCAATGTTTTACTGAGTTTGCAATGACTGATCAGTAGTTATGGGATTTATTTCTGTACATATGAACAGAGAAGCATGTTTATGTTTCGTTAAATTTCTGGCATTACCTCCATATCCAAGGCTGACTGAATGATTACACACAAACAATCTGCCATCTTCAACATTCTTTCCTTCCGTCATACCCATATCACACCCAGAATGCATAAATGTTCAACGTTATTTTGAATGTTAATAAAGTAACATTGAATTCAAAGGGGTTAACTGGAGATATTTGTTCAGTGATTGTAATGATGTCAGTCTCCGTGGATCGTATGCGTCCTTAGAGAGTTCCTCTCTTCTATCAATAAGGGCATGCTTTCAGTGTTGTATCCCATAGTATGAGCGGAAGCATGGCCAACAGCAGTAATAGGGATTAGCAGCTTCAGAGAGAAGGACAGGAGAGATGGAAATCTGGAAACATTAGACTGGAATGTCCCAACAATGGATAGGAGTTTATCCTATGGTCTGTACTGGCTTTCCCAGCCTTGGATATCATTAGTATCGCGGATTGAAGATGTACTGATGGTTATTCAAGCTGGTTACTATCCTATCCTTGCTTCAGTTGGTGTTCCTGGTAAGTCACTCTGTCTGTTTAGTGAAATGGTCTGAACTGAATCGATGCTCATTATATGCAGATTTTGGAAAGGTGCAAGCCAACATTTTCAGCTTCAATCAAAGATTCCATTCCTTAGAAATTATAACTAGCAAACTATTATTTACAAATTACTCACCAATACGCGAGGGTAAAACACACTGTTCTCAACCTCTTTGATTCATTTTCTCCCGCAAAGTGTACATCTCCATATCCTCCCCACATGCCAATCCTTTCCAATACCACCATTAAGACGTTCCAGTCTCCTCCTCAGCCTCAGTTCATTTCCTGAATAAACCATCGTTTTTGCCTTTGTTAATTCCAGACACATCTGTTTCAAGTCCCATTCTAACCACGTGTCCTTTGGAAAATAATTGCACTTGAGATGTGTAACTTGTTCGCTGCACAAAATCTGAAAGATGGGCAGACAGTGTATGGTGGGTCACGTCATTGGCTCGTATTCTAGAACCACAGAATAATAATCTGTTGATACCGGCTTGCCTTATTATGCTCATCAGAGAAGGCAGTGGGTCATCTTTCTCTGGTCAAGCCTCTGTTTAACTGCAAACCCACGGCAATTTGTTTTACTATTTATTGTCCTGTGGAACAGCTGAAACAACCACTCAATTCAAGCTCGGCATAACATGCTGGCCTGACCATGGCTGCGCACATCCCGTGACGGCAGAACAAAAGGAAAGGTAGCTCCCTTCCTCTGCCTGCATCCCATATTCCAACAGCTCATTTCTCTTCAATTCGGTAGACATTCACTGTTTTAGATGTATTCTTTGTGTTTGGGTCTCTGCCAAGAGTGATGTCCATCTCCATGGGCACCTCTGGTGCTGGCTTTATTAATGCTGACCTACAGATGTGAAGCTATTTTTAAATTCTACATCAGTGGCAGTGCATTGGAAATGAATGGTTTCCTGTCTCACACGAAAGAAATGGAGCCAGCTAAGTGATGGAAAGGAATTATTGTGATCAAACATGAGAGTGTTGTTGAGGCAGTATTTGGGGTATTGTGGGCAGATTTTCTTTCCATTATAAGGAGTGATCTCCTTACCACACAGAGAGTGAAGAAGAGTTCCACCAGATTAATCCCTGGGATGATGACACCATGAGGAGTGAGTGAAGGTTGATCTCCAGCGCTGTGAGAGAATAAGAGGTGATTGCATTGAACCCTGAGAGGGATGGACAATCACTCCTTATATTCTAAACAGACAATGAGAAGGAAATAAATTCCATGACTGATATTTCACTCAGGATACATGATTCTGGATAGTTTAAGTGCCTGGGCGGATGTTACCCCCATCCACCCCAACCCCTACTCCCCATTGAGAGAGACGGAGAGGTCCAAGTTTTGAATAAACTCTCCTCACATTAGTACAGTGCAGTTGGTGTGTGATCCTGCACTGAATGTCATTTTATCCACCACCCCGACAGTAGCCACAATACCTTCATTCTAAAACAATTAACTATTCCCAACAGCTTCTGACCTTCATGAAGAACATGAATCTATCTCCTCAGAGATGCAAGGTACTTCCTTAAGGTTTAGAACAGAAGTTTATAAGACATTGGAGCACAAATTAGGACAGTTAACCCATCGGGTCTGCTCCGTCTTTCAATCATCGCCGATAGGTTTCTCAAACCCATTCTCCTTCCTTCTCCCCATAACCCTTTATCCCCTGGATAATCAAAGACTATCTATCTCCATGTCAAATATACTCATTGACCTGCCCCCACAGCCTTCTATGGCAATAAATTTCAACGATTCACCATTCTATGGTCAGTTCTTATATTCAATGCTCCCAATCATAATTGAAATTGCCCTCCTAACTACTGCCTCAACCTGCAAGCTGACCTTGAGAGAACCCTGCACTAGAACTCCCAAGTTTCTTTGCACTTCAGATTTCAGAATTTTCTCACCATTTAGAAAATAGACCATGCCTCTATTCTTCGTGTCAAAGTGCATGACCTCACACTTTCCAACGTTGGAATGCATCTGACTATCTCTTTACCTGCCCAAATCCTTGTTCATCCTCTCCGCTTCCTCAATACGATCTGTCCATCTGCCTATCTTTGTATCATTTGCAAACTTAGCCAGTGTGCCCTGAATTCCAATATAACAATAAAAAGTTATGATTCCAACACTGAGCATTCTGGATCACCACTTGTCCCCGGCTGCCATCCTGAAAAATACTATTTTATCCCCACTCTCTGCTTCCTGCCAAACAGACAAGCTTCTATCCATGCCACTGCCTTGCCTCTAACAGCACGGGCCCTTATCATTCTCAGTAATCTCCTGTGTGACACCTTGTCAAAGCCCTTCTTGAATTCCAGGTGGATAACATCCATTGGCTGTGCTTGGTCGAGCTGCTCATTTCCTCTTCAGAGACTTCCAATAGATTTGTCAGGCATTAACTTCCCTTGATGAAATCATGCTGAATTTGCCCTAATTCACCAAACATTTTCAAGTATTCAGAAAGCTCATCCTTCACAATGGATTCCAGGATCTTACCCATGGCAGAGGTTAAACTATTCATGGTGGGTATTTTTTTTTTTGTCTTTTTCCTTACTCTCTTGTTAAAAAGGGGTGTCACGTTAATGGGTTTCATGTGCTCTGGGATCATTCCTTACTCTAGTAGTTCCTGAAAGATCACCACAATTGGCTCCACTCCCTCTTCAGCTATCTCCCTTATAATACTGGGATGTAGTCCATCTGGTCAAGGTTATTTACCCACCTTCGGGCCATTACATTTTTTACTAGAATGTTCTCCATGGTGGTGGCCATCATACTCAGCTCTGGCTCCTCAATCTCTTGAATGTTTAAGGTATTACTCGTGACTTCCACCATGAAAGATGATGCAAAGTAATTATTCATTTCCTTGGGCATTTTGTCGTTCCCTACTGCTATATCTCCAGTATCATTTTCCAGCAGTCCAATGTTCACTTTTGCCACTCTTGTATGCTTTATACATCAAAAGAAACTGTTACTGTCTTCTTTTACATTACTGGCTAGCTTACCCCCATATTTAATAATCTCCCTCCTTATTTTATTTTGTTTGTCCTCTGTTTTGTCTTTGTAAGCTTTCCAATCCTCAGGTTTCGCACTGCACTTTGACACATTATATCAGTTCTCTTTTGCTTTTCTGCTATACCTAACTTCCCTAGTTAGATATGGTTGTCCCATCCTCCCAATACCAGTTTTTTTTCCTCAGGATAAATCCGTGCTGTATCCTGAATTACTACAAAAAAACTCCTGACATTGCTGTTGCACTGTCTTTCCTGCTGTCCCGTCTCCCATTCAATTCTACCCTGCTCCTCACTCAAGTCTCTGTAATTGTCTTCATTCAGCTGTAATACCGTTACTTTTAATTCTAACTTCTCCATCTGAAAGTGCAGAGTAAATTCAATCATATTATGTTCACTGTCACCTTAAGCTCCCCTCACCTAGTCTGCCTGCACAATCTGCTCCAAAAAGCCATCTCATGCACCTCCCACACATTCATTTTCCTGCCAACCACTATCAATCTGAATTCCCAGTCCATCTGTATCATAAAATCCCACATGATCACTGTAACTTTGCCTTTCCTAAAGATCTTTCTAGCTCCTGGTGTATCTTACACCACAGCTCCCTGTATATGACTCCAACTGCATTATTTCACATTTTTAATACCCCAATTCTACAGAAACAGATTCTACACCATCTGACCTTATTTAATTTCGTATTATTGATTATTGATTCAATTCCATTCTTAATACTCAGACAACTGTGTCCTTCTGCCTACCTGTCTATCTTTTCCACAGGATGAATATCCTTGAATATTCTGCTCCCAGTCCTGATCCTCTTGCACCGATGTCACTGTAATGCCCATTATGGCGGACCTGCGAATTTATGGATGAGTCATAAGCTCATTTACCTTATTCCTTATACTGTATGCACAGTTCAGTATTGTATTACCCGGCACTCTTCTCATTGTCATTTGTTTGTCCAGCTGTTGGTACCTACATGGACCCTGACCACTGGATCATTCCCCTCCCGCTCCAAGTTCTGCAACCCAGATGATATATCCCTAACCCGAGCACCATGTAAGCAACACAACCTTCAGAACTCTTAATCCCGATCACGGAGAACAGTATCTGATGCTTTTAGCTGCACTATCCCCAATTATCCAGCACTGGGCAGCATGGTAATACAGGCAATGCTGCCTCACAGTGCTTGGGACTCGGGTTCATTTCCAATCTCTCGACCCTGTCTGTGTGGACTTTGTACATTCTTCCCGTGCCTGCATTTGGAGCCTTAATTCTTTTCTCTCTCCACAGTACGTCTCTGTGTTTGCTTCAGATTTCTACTATCTACAGTATTTTTGCTTTTGTTCGATTGAGAAATGCAGCAAATGTGACAGGTTTTTGTAAAAGCAGCCGTGGTTCGAGGTTTCCTCTGGGTGTTAAGGAATCGTGCCCGGTCACATGTCTGAGTGCAGTGTTCCTGGATGCCCAGTCCATCTCTCTCAGTTCCCTCAGTAGATCGGCACTACATGCAGCATTTCCTTATGCCACCCTGGGACTCCCCACATCCCATTGCCTGGCACTCGATACTCCCTTCGCAGGACTGTGCACACAACGACACTGGGAACTTTCTGACACGCTGGAGATGCTGGGTAAAGACCCTATCATTGAAAGGAACGGAATAACTAGAATCCAACTGAATAGCAAAGCTGAGTAAACAGGCTGAATTACATCCATCTGCTCTGACATTTTCTAACCTTCTGTTTATCCTCGTCCATCTGCAAATAGATGGCCCATATGTATACCTTGTCAAACAGGTTTGGTGGCGGGGATAAATACCAGATCCGGTGGTGATTGGACTGATTCAGTGGTCTCACTTTCCTGACGTCACACTTAAGTTTTTTTATTATCAGTTTAAAGAAAAGGCCTTGCTGGAGTTGTGCTGGAAGGATATTTTGGCCATATTAGAATATGTCACGTGCGAGTAAGGTTAGGAATCGTAAGGTAGTGCAGTTAAATACACGCTCGGGGAGGCAGCACTTCCGATATGTGGATCATTGGGATTCCTGGGTCGGGAGGATATACACAAAAAGGACGGGATGAACCTGAACTGGCAACAATTTGCGATTGGTGGATTATTGGGATTCACGGGTCAGTAGGATACACACAAGCAGGACAGGATGCAAATGAACTGATAACATTCTCCGATATGTGGATCATTGGGATTCCCGGGTTGGTAGGAGATAAACAAGACGGACAGGATGGATTTGAACTGGCAGCAATCTCCTGGCAGACAGGTTAGCTATTGTCTTTACGAGGGTTCAAACTAGTATGTGGTGGGAGGGGAGTGTGCAACCACAGCAGTAGGTCCAAAGTTACAGTGACTGAGGGGGAGTTGGAAAATAATCCCAGTACAGCTAAGACCGAAAAAACAAAACAGAGGGTACTGAACACAGTGGCCTGTCAAACTGAAGTGTGCTGATTTTAATATGAGGAGTCTGTTTGTTTGAACAGATTAGATTAGATTACTTACAGTGTGGAAACAGGCCCTTCGGCCCAACAAGTCCACACCGACCCACCGAAGCGCAACCCACCCATACCCCTACATTTACCCCTTACCTAACACTACGGGCAATTTAGCACGGCCAATTCACCTGACCCGCACATCTTTGGATTGTGGGAGGAAACCGGAGCACCCGGAGGAAACCCACACAGACACAGGGAGAATGTGCAAACTCCACACAGTCAGTTGCCTGAGTCGGGAATTGAACCCGGGTCTCAGGTGCTGTGAGGCAACAGTGCTAACCACTGTGCCACCATTTCAATGTTGCTGCATGTCAGAAAATACGAAGAGATAATGGTTAATTGTCCAATGTGTCCTTCACTGGACCAGCTTGTCTCTCCAGGCACCAAAACTTGTTACTGTGGGTCAGAGAACTTCAGAATTAATACAACACAGAAGGAGGCCATTCAGCCCACCATGTGTCCATGAGCTCTCCAACCTGACAAGTTGGAAATAGAGGGAATGATCGGAGCTAGACTGAGAGGGAGAGAAATAAACAGAGAGAAAGACAGTGAAGTGAGATAAATAAAGTGAAGAAAGGGAACGACAGAGTGAATGAGAGCAATGCGTGTCAGATAAATGTGATGTTAGATCAGGAGACAGCATGAGGAGAAATACACAGAAACGTTTTTTAGAAACTCTCACAGACTGTAAGCCCTTTGTCTGGTGCCATACCCTGTGGGCACCATGCTGATACTGGCTGTCATCCCAGATCATTTATCACCAATAACATCCCAGAGCTGTGTAGCTGACAGCGAAACACAATCCAATAGACCAATAAACTGGTTCCAGGGAGAAGGTAAATTTATTTAAATATTCTGAGCCAACAGGAGATTGTAGACCCTCTAGGCACTGCGTAAGAGGTAGTGTGTGTGTGTGTGTGTGTGTGTGTGTGTGTGTGTGTGTGTGTGTGTGTGTGTGTGTGTGTGTGTGTGTGTGTGTGTGTGTGTGTGGTCCAGTTATAGGGTTTAATTAGAAAAGCCGAATTAAAAGACGAGATAAGAGTACAGAACTCAGGAGAGGTTACTAAAATCTTCAGCACATACACAAATAGGATAAAGCATCTGGAAATGTTTAACATATCAAACTTCAAACGCACTGCAAAAATTAATGACAATGAGAAGAGGGACGGCTAATGCAGGACTGAAGAGGTTACAATTGAATGCATGCTGTATGAGGTAAATGAGCTTGTGGCACAGAATTAAATCAGCAGGTAGGAAGAGATGGGCATCTGAATATTTAAGGATATTTATCCTATCGAAAAGATATGCTGGTGGGCAGAGGGAGTGGATTTGCATTATTAGTAAGAAATGAGATTAAATCAATTGTAAGAAAGGAAGTAAGGTCAGATGGTGTAGAATCTGCGTGGGGAGAATTGAGGAACCACAAGCGTACGAAAACCACAGTTGAAGTCTTGTACAGGGCTCCAAAGAGTAGTCAGGACGTGGGGCATAAGATACACCAGGAGATAGAAAAGATGTGAAGGAACGGCACTGGTAAAATCAGATTTGTAGTGGTTCACAAGATAAGGAATTTTTGGAATGTTTATGAGATGGCTTTTGGAGCAACTTCTGGTGGAGCCCACTCGGGAACAGATGATACTGGATTTAATGACGCAGGATTCGTAATGGAGATTAGGGTGAAGGTAAACTTCGGAAGCAATGATCAGAACATGATTGAATTTATTCTGCAATTTGAGAGAGAGAGAAGATAGAATCAGAGGTAACAGTATTTCAGTTGAATAAAATCAGCTACAGAGGCATAAGGGAGAAGCTGGGTAGAATTGACTGGGAGAGGGGTCAAGCATGAAAGACAGGTGAACAGCAATGGCAGCAGATTCCAAGATTAATTCAGGAGTCACAGCAGGGATTCTTGACGAGGATTAGAGGCATGGTACAGGGAGGACGAGGCAGCCAGGGCTGACGAGGGAAGTCAGGGATTGCATACAAGCAAAAGAGCAAGCATATAATGTGGTGAGGGGCAGTGGGAAAGTAGAGAAATGGAAACTTACAAAGACTAACAGACGGGAAAAAAGGACAGAGAAGATTAGATATGGAGGTAAGCTAACTAGCAATACAAAGGAGACTGTAAGAGGATCTTTAGATATATAAAGTGCAAAAGAGAGGGACAAGTGAATATGGACCACTGGAACATGATGCTGGAGAGACAGTAGTGGAAAACAAAGAATCGAATGAGGAACTAAGCATTCAATGTTCATGGTGGAAGACACGAGTAATTTCCCAAACATTGAAGGGAGTAAGAGGGCAGAGCTGAATATGGTGGCCATCACTCAGAAGAACATGCTAGAAAACTGAATGGCCTGAATTTGGATAAATCACGTGAACCATATGGACTACACTCCAAAATTGTAAGGGAGATAGCGGAAGAGGCAGTGAAAGTGAAAGTGGTAATCTTTCAGGAATGACTAAAATCAGGAATGGCTGGAAAATTGATAACGTGACACTCCGTTTAATAAGGGAGTTAGGCAGAAGATGGAAAATTACAGACTGATTAGCCTAACCTTGTTTGTGGGTAACATCCTGGAATCCATCGTGATGAATGGGATTTCTGAATACTTGGAAGTATATAGCAAAATAGTGCAAAGTCAGCATTGTTTCATCAATGGGAGGTCATATACAGCTGGAATACTTTGAGGAAGTAACGACCAGATTTGACCAAAGAGAACCAGGAGATGTTATCCACCTGTTTCTTTAAAATCCTTTGATAAGGTGCCACGCAGAAGGTTGTTGAGAAAGATTAGGGCCCCTGGTGTTACAGGCAAGGTGCTAGCTTGGATAGATGCATGGCTGTCAGACAGAAAGCAGAGAGTGGGGATAAAAGCATTCATTGACAAGTGGTATTCTTCAAGACTCAGTGTTGGGGCCACAAAATTCGCTTTGTGCATTAATGGTCTACATGAAGGAATTGAGTGCATTCTGACTAGGTTTTCAAACAGTACAAAGATGGAATAGAGGGATAGGTAGCATCGAAGAGGTGATTCGGCTGCAGGAGGGTGCAGTAGCACCGTCTAGCACCCCTCTGATGTTCACCTTCCAGACCACCAACCTTGGGTTACAACGCATCATCCTCCGGCATTTCTTCCATCGACAGTCAGACCACACCACCAGAGATATACTAACCTCCCCACCCCTATCAGAATTCTACAGAGACAATTCCCTTCACCACTCCCTCGTTAGGTTCACGGACCCTCCCTCCCACATCTCAACAAGCCACCTTCCACTCCCGGAATCTTCCCTTGCCAGTGCAAGAGGCATGAAACCTGTGCCAACAACTTCCTCCTCATCTCAATCCAAGGCCCAAAAGGATCCTCCCACATCAGGCAGAGAAGATCCTGTGCATCCAAACACCTCATCTCCTCTGTCCATTGCTCCTGGTCTCCTCTACACTGGGGAGACAGGACGTCAACTTGAGAACGGTTCAGGGAACACTCTCCGTCACACACCCAACAACACCACTTCCCTGTGGCTGAATTCTTCGCCTCTCCCACCACTCCTCCAAGGACATGCAAGTCCTTGGCTTCCTCCACTGCCACATTCTAGCCACCAGACGTTTTCCACATTGGAACCCTTCAACCACACGGTATCCGGCGTAATGTCACCAGCTTCCTCATCTCCTCTCCCTCCACCTTATCCCAGATCTAACCCTCCAACTGAACACCGCCTGTTGAACTGCCCTACCTGTCTATCTTCCTTCCCATCTATCCACTCCACCTTCCACTCGCACCACTCACCTCCATTTAGCCATTATTTTCCAAGCTACCTTCCCTCCAGCCCCTCCCAATCATCTCTCAACCTCCTTCCGCCACCCACTTCATTCCTGATAAAAGCTTTATGACTGAAACGTCGAATATCCTGCTCCTCAGAGTCCGCCTGGCTTGCTGTGCTTTTCTAGCAACACACTTTTTGACTCAGATCTCCAGCATCTGTGGTACTCACTTTCTCCTGCTGAAGGAATTGCACAGGTTAGGGGAGTGAGCAAAGAAGTGGCAGGTGGAGTATAACGTGGGTAAGTATGAGGTCATGCAGTTTGCCAGGAAAAATAAAGGCATGGACTATTTTCTAAATAGCGAGCAAGTTCAGAAGACTCGGGGGTGGTGGGGGGGGGGGGGCGGGAGGGGAAGTGCTAGTCCAAGGATGTTGAAAGGTAAACCTGCAGGTTGTCAGCAGTTGGGAATGCAAATAAAATGATTCCATTTATTTCAAGAAGGCTTGAATATAAATGCAGGGATGTACTTCTGAGGCTCTATAAGATTTTGGTCAGTCTACAGTTGGATTTTTGTGCACAGTTTTGGGTCCCATATCTCAGGAAGGATGTACTGGCCCTGGAGCATTTTCTGATAAGATTCACGAAAGTGGTCCCAGGAATGAAAAGCTTAACATATGAAGAACATCTGAGGGCTCTGAGTCTATATTTGATAGAGTTCAGAAGGATGTTAGGAGGTCTAATTGAAACATACAGAACATTGAATGACTTGAACAGGGTGGATTTTGGGAAGATATTTCCAATGGAGGGGAGACTAGGACCGAGGGGACAGAGTAAAGAGAAGACTTTTTCAAATACAGATAAAGATTAACCTATTCAGCCAGAGAGTGGTGAATCTAGGGAATTCACTGCTACGGAAGGCTGTCGAGGCCAGGTCATTGAGTATATTTAAGAGTAAGACAGATAGGTTCTTGATTGTAAAGGGGATGAAGGGTTACAGATAGAAAGCTGAAGAATGATGTTGAGAAGCTTAACAGCCATCATTGAATGGCGGAGCAGGCTCAATGGGCTCATTCCAGATGTATCCTGGAATTTGATCTTCTTATGATTTTAAAGAGTAACATCCCAATATTGATGACTGGAAAATATCATGTTCCCTCCCTCCAGTCTCTGCAGCCATGTCCCCAATAATATAATCACACTGAAACTGAAAAGCAGTGCATGGTAGTTAATCACAGTTGATTGACATCGACAACATTAACAACATGACACTCACCTGCCCTCTCTGATCCTCGACTCACCATCTGAATTGTGTTTCACGTCATATTCTCTGTTTACATATCCATGCCATTTGTCCGTTATAACTCATGTTGTCAAAGGCACATTTGCCTGTCAGATTATGGACGAGAAAAGTTCTCTCGAAATTTTACTGACATTATAATCACTGATCAGTAGTTACTGACTGTATGTTTCCCTTTATAAACGGAGAAACTTGTTTATGTTCTGTCAATCCTTTGACATTTCTCCCATATCCAAGGAAGATTGAATGATTACACGCAATCAATCTACCATCTCCAATATTCCTTCCCTCAGCCACCCCCACATATCCCAAGCTGAATGAGTAAATTTTAAACATTCTTTTAAATTTTAATAAAGTCAATATTGAACTCAAAGAGGTTAAATTGAGCTATTTGTTCAGTGACTGTGATTAATGTCAATCTCCGTGGATCCTAATTAACTATCATTAAAAGATAAATGGGCTCTGTTCAATGTGCTATCCCATAGTGTGAGTAGGAGCATCACATACAGCACTAACGGGGATCCAAAGCTCGAGAGAGAGGGGGAGAAGACATCAGAATCTGAGAACATTAGACAGGAATGTTACAATAATGATTCATAATCTGAAGACCGTGGATTGGAATGTTCCAACAATGGATCCGAATCTGAGAACATTACACTGGAATGTTCAAACAATTGACAGGAGTTTATCCTCGGGTCTTCAGTGGCTTTCTCAGCCTTGGATATCCTCAGCATCACGGATCTAGGATATCCTTTGGATTATTCAAGGTGGTTACTATACCATTTTCGCCATAGTTGGTGTTCCTGGTAAGTCATTATATTTGTCTACTAAACCAGGTTGAACTGGATTTCTGCTCATGATATGTACATTTTGGAAAGTGCAAGTCAATATCTTCAGTTCCAAACAAAAATTCATTTCCTTATATATTATAACTATCAAACGATGATTTATAAATTACTCACTGATATGCGAGAAGGAACCAGACTCTTCTCAAACTCCATAATCCATTTTGTCCTTCACAGATTTACATCTCTATGTCCTCTCCACTCACCATCCTGTCCAATACCACCATCATGATATCCTAGTCCCGTCCTCAGTCTCAGTGCAACTTCTGAATAAACCATTTGTGCCTTTGTTCAATCCGGATGCAACAGTTTCACGTTACTTGTAATCACATGTCCGTCATTAAATAATTGATCTTGAGAATGTTTAACTTGTTCTCTGCACGTAAGGGAAGAGAGTTTATGGTGGCCAAGCCATTGGCTCATAATCTGGAGCCACAGAATAATTGCCTGTTGATATTTCATGAAGGAAATTGGGGAGTTTAAAAGCAACCATTATCATTTGTTATGAAAAACAATCAGGTTTCCGGGTGACTTCTGTGATGAACACGTGGGTGTACTGTACCTTTGAGAGAGAAAAAAAGCAATAACTACCTGACAGCACCAAGAGTTCTGAAAATAGATATAATGTATCATTTGGTCGAACAACCCAATTAGCTCATTTTGTTGAAACAAATTCAGCAAAACATTTTAAAATATACCCCAAAATACCAACCTTCAATCAAGTATTAATTTGTTATATTGGCAATCGTAACAGCCAATGATACAATCCAATAGTTTGGCGGTACAAGACCATGGAAAATTGAACAGTTTAGAGGAGAACTGCCAAGCTACCTTCATGCAAAGACTGTCTGAAAAATAGCTCTCCTTCGGGAACTCTTATTGATTAATAACTAGTGAAGTAGAGTCCCCAAGAAGAAAAGAAGACAGGAATATGGAGAAGAATCGAAAGCTTCCTGGTTTTGAGATAAGAAATTTTGTTTTGTAAATCTTGATTAGGAGTCTTATCGGCCTAGGATTGTGGAGGGGGAAGGTCAAAGACAGGTTAGCGGAAGAAGTTGTAAATAGTTGTTCATTTATTATTCTCTGTTATACTTTAAGGAATAAAGATATTAATTTTTACTTTAAATAGATTTGGACTCTAGAATTATCACCGATTACAGCATGGGATAAATCTTTTCTCCGTTGTTGGTTTTAATTAAGCTTGAAAATGTATCATGTGTTGTAACACTACAAACCCACAGCAATGTGTTTTACTCTTTACGGTACTGTGGAACAACTGAACCAGCCACTCAGTTCAAGATCTGCATAACATGCTGCACTGGCCAGAGCTTCATACATCCTGTGAGAGAAGAATAAACGTAAAGATAGCTCCGTTTCTCTGCCCGTTTTCTGTATTGCTGCATCTCATTTCCATTCAGGTACGTGATCATCCCCTATTTTAGGTGCATTCAATCTCATTGAAATTCTCCCTGAGAGTGATGCATATCTACATAGGTATCTCTGGTGCTGACTTTATTGATGCTGACGTACAGATGTAAGGGAATTATAAATTCCATGTCAGTCGTAGTGCATAGAGAAGGAATGGCTTTTTGTGGCACTGGAAAGAAATGGCGATGTCTAAGTGAAAAAAAGATGTTTTTTGACAATCTCTGAGAGTGTTGTTGAGGCAGTATTTGGGGTACTGTGGATATACTTTCTCTCAAGTTTCACCAGACTAATCCCTGGGATGATGGCACCATGAACAGTGAGTGAAGCTCAGTGAGATAATAAGAGATTGCATTGAAAATTAAGGGGGATGGACAATCACTCATGATGTTCTAAACAGACACTGATACAGTGATAAGTTCCATGGCTTTTTCACTCAGATTACATGATTCTCGGTAACTTAAGAAGCCTCTGAAGCCGTTCGACCCAACCATTCTCACTCCCTATTTCAACTGAGACAGAGAGAGAAAGGGGGTGGGTGGGGGGAGAGACAGAGACAGAGGTTCAGGAAATGGCTTGATCATCTGAATTACCTGATCCTGTTCCTTTTGTCTTCATTTCAGTGATTGCAAAGTTAATGGCTGTAATTTCCCTATATGTTTTTTTATTGAACGTTGCAAACAGAGGGGGTAAAGTATTTTGTGAGTCATCTCTGGTTAAGTTATGGGGACTATATTCACGGTGAATCTGGGTCTATAATATCACCAACAAATGACGCACAAGTTGCAGAGAGGAAATACTCTGTAAAGAGACCAGAGGCGTCTGTCGAAACAAATAACATTTTCCAACTGACACCAAACCATGTGTGACAGTCTTGAGGGACTGAATGAGATCCTGTATTACTGTTGACCAGGTATTTTGGGCAAGTGGCCTCCATCTGTTCCTTGCAGGAGATGTGAGGGATTGACTACAACATAGTAACACAGGACTGAGCAGCAGGAGTGGGCTATTAAATACTTTGTCACCGCTTCATGTGCTTTTGCTCAAAGCAGCATGTTTCTGTCTGTATACCATTTTACGACATACCAAAAACAAATTTTAATAAATGCAAACATCCAGGCACCACAATCCTCCGGGGAAGGGAATTTCCACTTGAACAGCCTTTTGAGAATTTCTCATTTGTATTCCAACAAATGTTGGAGGGTCACTATGTCCTTTCCGAGTCCCACTCCTCCACTGGTTACACCCATCTTAAATGCAGTCATTTTAGTGAGGTGGCCAATGATTTAGGTCTCAGACTCCGCCATTTTCTAGAAAAATGTGAGACACAGAATGTTGAACTCATAACAAATGGTAAAATGATAGAGTTCCCCAAAATGTTATTCTGCCTTTGAAGTTTTTCTGATCACACCATCTACTGGTAGTGGGATTTCTTTCTGGAACGGTGGGATTTGGCTGAATTCCCTTCATTTCAGGCAGTGGAGAGATTTAAATGAATCCTCACCAGGAATCCTTCACAAGTGGTAAAGATGACGTGAGGATTTTATGATCTCACACTTTGCTATGGGGCGGAAAAAAGTAAGAGAGAGGGATTAATCGGCTGCTCCTTCTCAGACAGGGAACATTTTTCTCCCTCTCTGTGTTGGAACATGCAATTTTGTCAATGAGCACCAAACTGGACCATGTGCGATCTCCTGGAATATTCTCTGGAAAACCTGATTCTGGATTATATGCAGGTGCGTCATTCTTCTTGTTGTACACAATGTCTTCCAATCGCAAAAAAATGTCCCCACTTTATAATTTGAAGACATGCTTACATGTAAATATCGGTAGGTGTCTTTATAGTATGTGTGTTAATATCAATACATATTTTTCTTAAAGTTTATTCTCTAGCTTTAGTCTCCCTGACAGGAGATAATATGCATCCAGCTGATACACTTTCCAGAAAGACATGGATGGTTCAATACTATTTCTCAGCTAAGATCAAAACTGATAATCCCCCATAACAAAAGGCCGGCATTCCAGGAATGAGTAAAGGGAAACCTCTTTGAAAATCTTCGAAAATAATTATATCTTTTTATTTTAGTTTTAGGGGATCAATCCTGCACACAGGACATCGGGTGGGGTCTCAGCAATTCCCTGTCCAGATGCAGTAAAACATTCCTGTAATTAAACCTGATACCTTTTGCCAAAAACAGCATCATTCCACTTACCTTCCAAATCACTTGCTGCATCTGACTTCATATGATTCATGTCGCAAGAACATGGAAACCTCCTGTATCACAGAGTTCGGCAATCTCTCTCCATTTGAATTGTTTGCCATTGTTTCATCCTTCATGCCAAAATAGACAACTTACCTTATGTTGTTTCTGCAGAAGGTTTGCTCACTAACCTTCCCTGCCTGTATCACATTGCAGACTCACTACCTCCATTTGACGACACATGGAATGACCATCTTGGTGTACGAGCTAATTGAACTCCAAGCCATTCCCTCCCCTTCCTCCAGATCTGATCTCTGAGGCATTGCATCAGTTACAGCTTTGCTGGTTGAAAATAAACATTTATCTCTACTTTCTGTTTCCTGTAAGCGACAGCTTCCCTGTTCCTGTGTAGCGGCTCAGGTGGGTTGAATGGCCTCCTCCTGGACTGTGTAGTGTACTGAATGAGCTGAATTACTTCATTCTATACTACTGTGTAATACCTTAGAGGGGCGGAATGGTCTCCTCTTGTGTCATTGCAACGATCCTGCCTGACGGAATGGAGTTTTCCCCAATCCTGTAACAGCATCGAGGGTTAGATTGAGGGAACAACACATGGGGTAGGGACAGCAGTATATCTCTATAAGAGCCTGGAGGAGTGGATTCAGGGAACAACACATCGGGTAGGGACAGCAGTATATTTCTGTAAGAGCCTCGAGGGTGGATTGAGGGAACAACACATGGGATAGGGGAAGAAGTTGCCCATTCGGCTTTTCCATTCAGAATGTTCATAGCTGATCCGAGTACGTCTGACCATACATTTCATGTCTGTGCCCAATAAACACTGACCCTTCTGTCCAGTAAAGATCAGTCGAGCTCAGTCTTGAATCTCTTCAATAATCGAGTCTTCACTGCTCCCTGAGGATGAGAACACCACAGGTAGCACGACACTAAAGTGAAAAGGACGTCCTTATTTCATTGTGGGTCTGTTATTTGAAAACTGTGTTAACTGAACATCAAATCACCACCTCTTTTCAGACATGAGGACAGAATAATTAGGAATAATTTGGAACATAATCCATTCCGGACTCCAAACCTATCCCACATTCCTACTGCCACTTTCCAATCAAATATGTATCACACCCAGCCTCTGCTGCTGTCTCAGGAAGAGAATGCCTGATAGCATAATACCGCAGGAGCATTAAGGAAATGAGCAGATTGAGGCCATTCAGCTTATTGAGTCAGAACTCCCGTTCAATAATTTTTTATATGTACCTCGGCCTCATTCTTCTGCCTTCTACCTGGAATCCTTGATCCCCTTACAAATCAAAAACATATCGAATTGGGTCTTAATGACACTAGTGTCTGGCCTCTGTGTATCTGTATATGAGTAACTGTTTGTGTGTGTGTGTGCGTGAGTGAGTGTGTGTGTGTGTGTGTGTGTGTGTGTGTGCGTGTGTGTGTGTGTGTGTGTGTGTGTGTTTGTGTCTGTGTCTCTGTTTGTGTCTGTGTCTCTGTTTGTTTGTGTCTGTATGTGTGTGTACCTGTGTGTGTGTCCATGTGCTTGTTGTCTGTGTGTTTGCGTGTCTACATCAGTCTGTCTGTGTTTCAGCATGTGTTTTGATCTATATTTATGTCCATTTGTATGTGACTGAATATGTATTGGTGTGTTCATTCGTTTATGTATACCTATCCCCTGATAAGTATTGTGTGTGTTCATCTATGTCTTTCTGTGTCTGCATCTCTGTGCAGGGAGGTATCTGTGTATTTCTTTTTGGAAGTGTAAGGACTGTTGTTGGAACTGTCAGTGGGTTTAAATTGAGAATCGTTTTTCACTGAACATTGATCCTTAACTGGCCAGTAGGACGTGGATGTTTCGGATACTCCACACGAGGTGTCCAGGTCCTCTCCAGCTCTTCAAGAGTTCTCCCCACATGGAGGGGGAGGGGAGTGAGGGAACGGATATCGGATACTCCACTAAACGGCTTGGCCCTTTATATCCTATTCAGGCTGTTTCGTCTCGAATGGGAGAAAGGGATGGAGTGAGAGTGGGAATGGGTGACCTGGCTGTTTGTTCTGGTATAAGTAGGGGGAGTTGTGAGGTGTTTGGAATGAGTCAGTCGACAGTTTTGAATCCATATGGTATTATTAGTTGCTGAATTCAATAGTGAGAGTGGTAGTGCCTGAGCCTTATTTGGAGACAGAGTGTGAACCTTGTTTGGGATTAGGTGCTATAACAGATATACAGTGAGTGTGAAGGAGCAGAGAGTATATGGTAACTCTTATCCTAACAGAGTGAGGAGGATATTGTTGCTTACCAGTATTGTGGGCCATTTCTTCAGATCATCTCAGCGTCGAGGTGAGCCTCCCTGAATGTCTTGTCCAAATCTGTCACTAATAACAACACAGACCTCTCCCTCAGCTTCCAGAGACTCAGTTTAGGTAGAGTTTACAGATAGCAAGGAGAAGCAAATATCGGTGTGTTATATATTGAAACCAAAACGGTAGCAGAAAATCTGAGCATCATATGCTCTGAAAATTAGATAGGAAAATATTGTGGGTACCGCAGTCTTATTGAATGGTCTCAAGTTGCATCTAAGCTGTGTTAATTGTGACAGCTGAAGCAGTGAAAAATAAGTTCCGTAAGTGTATATGAGGTGGGTTGAAGAGCATGTTGTGAAGCAAAGTAGAGAGCAGGTTATTTTGGATTTGATGTTGTATGGTCAGAATGATGAATTATTAACCTTGGTCTGAAGCAGCTTTTAAGGGATAATGGCATTTATAAGATGCATATTACAAAGTGTCTGCATGCAATATAGAATACTTGAATATTCTAGTCAAACGTCATGGAAGACTGGAGGCTAGAGTGTCAAGATATCTTCAGTGAATTTGGAAAGTACAATATACCATTCAGTGGGAGGCAAGCAATGGTTGTTAGAGTCATAGAGTCCGACAGCACGGAGACAGGCCCTTCAGCCCAAACTGGTCCATTCCAATCAAAATGCCCATCCACGTTAACCCCATTTCCCTGCAATTGCCCCTTATCTTCTGATTAGATTACTTATAGTGTGGAAACAGGCCCTTCGGCCAAACAAGTCCACACTGGCCCGCCAAAGGGCAACCCACCCATTCCCCTACATTTACCCCTTTACCTAACACTAGAGGCAATTTAGCATGGCCAATTCACCTGGCCTGCACATCTTTGGACTGTGGGAGGAAACTGGACCAGCCGGAGGAAACCCACGCAGACACAGGGAGAATGTGCAAACTCCACACAAGTCAGTCGCCTGAGTCGAGATTTGAACCCAGGTCTCTGGCGCTGTGAGGCAGCAGTGTTAACCACTGTGCCACAATCCTTCTAATTCTTTCCTATCCGTGTGTTTTTCAAATGCCTTTTAAATTTTGTTAATGTATCCGCCTCAATCACTTTTCATTCCATATGCGTAACAGCCCCGTGTTAAACAGTTGTTCCTCAGGTCCCCTTTTATTCTGTCCCCTCTGACCTTTAACTGATGCCCTCTAGTCTGTGATTGCGCAACCCTGGGAAAAATGACTGGGTGCATTCACTCTATCCATGCCGGTCGTGATCTTATAAACTTCAATATGATCCTCCCACAGTCTCATGCACACAAAAGTAAAAAGTCCTAGCTTGTCCAACCTCTTTCAATAACTCAGACCATTGAAACCTTGACAACATCCTTGTAATTCTTTTCTGCACTCTTTCCAGTTTAATAACGTCCTTCCTATAGCAAAGTGAACAAAACTGACCATAACACTGTCAATATGGCCTCACCAGTATTCTGTATAACTCAACATAGCTCCCTAATTTCGATACTTCTTGCTATAAACCGACTAAGGTCAGTGTTCCAAAAGCTCAATTCACTGTCTACCTCGGAATCAACTTCCAGAGAACCATGCACCTGAATTCCAAAGTCCCTCTGTCCCACCACACTCCTTAGGACCCAACCATTCACCATGAAACTCCAAACTTGATTTGACTTTCTAAAATGCAAGAACTTACACTGATCAATATTAAAATCCATTTGCCATTTTTCAGCCACTTCTCCAGCTGATCAAGATACTGCTGTAATTTCTGAAATTTCTGATAACCTTCCTCACTCTCCATGATGCCGCCTGTTTTAGTGCCGTCTTCAAACTTACAAATCATGCCTGTACATTCTTATTTAAATCATAGATACATGTAATATGTCGTGGTGCCAGCATCAACCCCTAAGGCATCCCACTATTCACAGGCCTCCAGTCTGACCAGCATGTTTCCATTATTAATCTCTGCTTTGTAACATCAAGTCAATGTTGTACCTAATTTGCCAGCTCCCCCTCAATTCCATGCGATCTAACCTTCCTGAGCGGCGTACCATGTGGAACCTTATTGAAGGTCGTACTATAAACCATCTAGACAACATATACAACCCGGACCTCCTCAATGTTGCTGGTCACTTTAGCAAAGAACTCCAACAAAATTGTGAGTCATGATCTCATTTACACAAACTCCCGTACTGAATTTGATGAAGGGCTTTTGCTTGAAACATGGATTTGCCTGCTCCTCGGATGCTGCCTGACTTGCTCGGCTTTTCCAGCACCATTCTAATCTTACTCCGAACCACACCTTGTCTTTCCAAGTGCATGTATATCCAATCTCCCCGAATCTTCTAAAGTAACCTACCCACTAGCTTTTAGGATTATTGGTCTTTAGTTCCCAGGTTTATCTTTGCAGCATTTCTTGAATACGGGCTCAGCATTCGCTATGCTCCACTCGTCCAGGACCTCACTCGTTGGCCAGCGATGATAGAAAAGAGGCAAGCAATGCTCCCGCAATTTCTTCTCTGTGCTCCTATCCTCCTGCAGTGTTCCTGAATATAACTGGTCAGGACAAGGAGGTTTTAGAAATACTGCAAAGTCTGAAACATACGTCTATTTATTTCAGGTACGAACACGAAAGAGTGAGAAAGTGACTCAATGATGGTTAACATAACAAATTAGAAAACATGTTAATTAGAAGAAGTGACTTCAGAAGAATTCCAGCTATTGTGGTAACCTGAGAATTCTCAGAAATTAATGATCCAGAAAAGGAAGGCCATGAAACTGAAAAGGAAATCAAAAAGAGAACATACCTGCTTACAAATAAGAACACAAAGACTGCATCAATCTTCGATCTATATTTCAAAGGAAACAAAATAAAAGCAAGATCAAATGTGGAAATTTGTAATCGGGAGAGGAGAGGTCATTGTGGAGAACAGGTAAATGGCCAAGAAAACAACCAGTTAATTTGCATCTGTCTTCATGGAGGAAGATCCAGAAAATCACCCAGTAATACCAAGTGATCATATCGGACTCCTGGAGCTAAAGACATGAAGTCAATTCATATCAGTTACAAGGTAGTATTTGGACATGTAGCTGGATTGAGCATTACTAAATCTGACGAAACAGATGTACTTCCTATCAAAATGTCGGAAATAAATCACCAATAATAGTATTAATTGCACTGTCGATGACTGTGTTTTATTTTCCTGTACATTCTGCAGAGACCGGAAACTATTGTGGATAAACGTGAATCAAACACTATAGATGAATGGAAGGGATCGAAACAGCTACAAAGGGAAAAAAGAGGGTGGAGAACTGCAGACCAGTTAAATTAAGAGTTGCAGTGAAACTGTTGGAATCCATTACGCAGGATGACATTTTTTGTTATCTAGAAACTAACAGCTACAATGGAGAGAATCAGCATGCATTTCTGAGAGAGAAATCATACTTGATAAACTTCGGAAGTGTTTGAAGTAATTTCTTACAGCATCGATAATGGGGAATCAGTAGAAGTGGCATATATTGGATTTTCGGAAAAGATCTTAGTGAATTCGTAAATGCAATGAATGTGAAGGGTATTTGGAGGAATATATGTAAGTGGAAAGTTAAAGTTTGGTTCTCCTCCATTTAAGAGAGTCAGAACATTGATGTAAAGACATGTTGAAGCAGTTTCACAGCGTGTTGATGGGCCTGTATCTGGAGTATTGTGTACAGTTTTGGTGACCGCAGAGGAAGTGCAATGGAAATTCTCCAGATTAATCCCTCAGATGGTGAGATTTCCTGATGAGGAACTCGGCCAGTGTTCTCTCGAGTTTCAAACAATGAGAGGTGGGCCACAGCGAAATTAGAAAATTCACAAAATATATGACAAGTTGGTAATTAACAGAACGCTTCCCTCGCTGCCTATTCCACATTCAAGGCAAATAATGGCAGGATCTGGGACAGGCCAGTTAAGACTGCAATATGGTGAAAAAACTTCACTTGGAGGGGACTAACTAACACAGGGGCATGGAAACCTGCTGACAGGCAAGATTAGTGAGAGTCTCCAGATATTCTCCAAGTGTGTCCAGCGGAACAGAATAACCAGGGAACAGGTGGGACTCATTAGTGAGTAGCCAAGTCGCAACCAAATCAACTTTAGTGGTAGGAGACAGAGGGTGGTGGTAGAAGGCTGATGTGCGATTGGAGGCTAGTGTCCAATGGTGTACCTCGGGGATCAGTGCTGTGTCTCTTAATATTTCTGATTCGGACGTGTTGGTGTTGGACTGGGGTGGACAAAGCTAAAAATTGCATAACACCAGGCTATAGTCCAAAAGATTTCTTCAGCGGCACTAGCTTTCGAAGTGCTTCATCCAAGCGCACAACCACCTGATGAAGAAGCACCGCTTCAAAAGTTCGTGCCTCCAAATAAACTTGTTGGACTATAAGCTGGTGTTTCCTGATTTTAAACCTTATCATAAAGGATGCAGCTGTGAATCTGGACGAGGGGTGGGGGTGCCATAAGTAGGTTTGATACAAAGATTAGCCGGGTGGTTGGCAGTGAGAAGGAATGTCTTATGTTATAGGAAGATACAGATGGAATGGTCAGATGGTCACATCAATAGTAGATGGAATGTAACCCTGATAAACATGAGGTCATGCACTTTGGAAGAAGGAACCAGGCAGGGAAGGAATCAATGAATGGCAGCACAATAGGAAGTTAGGAGTGTGCTTCTCCACATATCCGTGACTGTGGCTGGACAGGGTAACACACAATTTGAGAAAGCGTACGGGAGCGTAAACATAGCCTTCACACATCGAAGCATAGATTATAAGAGCTATGTGGAACTTTTGTTAGCCAAGATGGAATACTGTGTGTAGCTCTGGGAGCTACATTAAAGGAAGGATGTGAGTGCTTTGGAGGGGGTGCAGAGGAGATTCACCAGGATGTTCCCTGTGATGGAGCATATCAGCTATGGAGGGAGGCTGGAAAAGCTCGGGTTGTTTACGTTTGGAGCAGAGAAGGCTAAGGGAGGCGTGAATCAGGAGGATAAGATTGCGAGGGACATGGACCGGGTGGACAGACAGCAGCTGGTCCTTTTAGTCAAGGGACACACTTTTGAAGCGAAGGGTTTGAGGCTTAGTGAGAATGTGAGGACTGTTTTTCACACAAAGTATGTTGGGGTCTGGGATGCACTTCGTGAGAGGGGAATTGTCATGGTTACGTCAAAACCTAGAAAAATGCATGGTTGTGCACTTGAAATGCCATAAGATTCACAGCGACGGGTTTTGTGTTGGAAAGTGGGGCTAATGTAGACCGTGCTGTATTTATGATAGTGCAGAGTCTGTGCTTCTGTGATTCTATGGCTGTGAAAAGTCAATCATTCAGTAGATTAAGCTAGGAATTAATCCGTTTCTGAAGAATATCTTATCACAGTGTCTCGGAGTGAACTTGTAATATCTACTGAAAATACGTCAATGGCAACATTAAGAGAAAAAGGTGCAGCTTCCTTACAATCTGATACCAGGCAATTAAGGACAGGGAAAGAGCAGATCAATGGAGCAAATACTTCAGTTATGCCTGCACAGAAGAAGAAAAAAAAAACAAAAATAAAATTTCCTCGCAATAGTAGGGAACTGTAGCCTGGTGAGGAAAAGGGAATGGAATGAAATTATCCACTAAAACGTTTAATAGAAATTATTGGACTGAAATTAATGGGCATAGACAAAGTCAACAGAGGTTATGAAATAGGAATCATATTTGAGAAAATGGCTGTTAGCAAAATTATGGAGAAGGTATCAACGCAATACGATTGGAATCTCAGAAAGATTTTTGATAAAGCCCCAAGCCTTTTTTGCAAATTCGAATCCTATGGGACTGGGGCTAATATATTGTTTGCATTTTAGAATGGGAGAGATGGCAGGAAACATTGAGTAGGAATAAAACCATGTTTTTTGAATGGAAGGCTTGGAGGATATAACAAGGATCGAGATTTGGCATCCAGCTATTAACAATACATCTTTGGTTGAGGGGCTCAATTGCAATATTCCCAAGTCTGTTGACAACACTAAATGATATCAGCTTGTGGCTGGATGAGGGGGATGTAAAAAAGGCTCCGAGGTGATTGAGACAAGTGCAGTGACTAGGCAAATACCTGACAGATGGAGAGCAATGCAGAGATGAGAAGTTGTGTATTTTGATAGGATCAATTGAATGGCAGCCTATCATTTGAAAAGGGATTGATTGAAACATGTTGATCTATAAATGAAATTTAGCAGCATTTTTGTTTATTTCTGCGCAGCCTTCTGAGTCCATGTAGGGCAGTGAGTTCTGAACACGGAGATCAATAGTGGGAATGGCATTGGCACGCTGTATACAGTGTACATAGACCCAGCATGTGGGAGCTGTAACATTGAACAAAATCTGGATCTCCCTGTACACCAGTCTCTGAAAGCAATATTGCAGGAGCAGAAAACAAGTAGGAAGATAAATGGTTTATTCACCTTCATTTCAGGGGGATTTAGAATACAGAAGTAAGGGTCATTTACTGCAACTGTAAAGGGCCTTGGTGAGACCCCATCTCAAAAAATGTGCACTGTTGTGTGCAGTTTTGGTATCTTACCTAATAAAGGGCAACCCTGCCATTGAGTGAGTGCAGTGAAGGATGCCCAGACTGATCTCTGGGATGACAGGTTAGTTGTGGGAGCAGAGTTTGGGGTGACTGGGATTTAGGAAAATGTGTGGAGAGTTCAATGAGATATATAAACTTCTGACAGGGTGTGACAGCTTTGAAGCAGGGATGATAGTTCACTTTATAGAAAACCGTTCACGAATCGCATTGCAGTCAAATCGTACTTTTTGTCAGAGAACTCCCTATATATTGATGGGCCGAACTCACTATATTTCATAATGTTTAAACATATTTTGAGATATGAACATTGTGTGGGGAAAACTGCGTTGACGAGATGTTCGGCCATGAAATAACATGGAGAAAGCTCAATGTGCTGAATGACCTCCTCCTCTCCCGATGTTTCTGTGCAATCTGTGGGAAAGCTCTGTGCAAAAGCCTTGGCGGCACAATGATTAGCACTACTGTCTCACAGCGCCAGTGACCCGGGTTCCATTCCCGAAACATGCGACTGACTGTGTGGAGTTTGCACATTCTCTCCGTGTCTGCGTGGTTTTCCTCCGGTTTCCTGCCACAGTCCAAAAATGTGCAGGTTAGGTGAATTGGCCACGCTAAATTGCCCGTAGCATTATGTGTAGGGGAATGGGTTTGGGTGGGTGCGATTCGGCGGGTCGATGTGGACTTGTTGGTTCAAAGGGCCTGTTTCCACCCTATAAGTAATCTAACCAAATCTAAATGTCGTCACAAGCTCTCAGATGTTAGGAAGGATGTCTATGCAGGGTCAACAGGACTGTGTTTCCCATTCCCTTTCCTTTAACGAGGTTGATGCCGGGTGTTCTGTCAGGTTTTATCATTTAAGACCTCAGAGTACTTTGATACGAATGAGTGTCTCACTTGGCCGATTCAGAGACCATGTCTGTGCGTCTGGAGTCACTTTTCGCCTGACCAAGAAAGCACAGGAGATTGACTTCCTGAAAGTACATTGGTGTAGGAGATTGCTGTTAACAATCAACACTGGACACAAGAACACTATTACTGACACCAGATTTTAGGTCTCGATATTTTATTAATTATTTTTAACTTCCACCAGCTGCCAAAGCATTGGCCTAGTCTGGATTTGTAATCCAATGATATGTCCACTACAGCACCATCTCCACATGGGGACCTATCGGCAACCACACTGACCTGATTACTTCGGTGCTATTTGACAGCTCTATGAAAAAGTATTCCCACCAATTTGACTGTCATGATTCGACTGAGGGTGTGGTAAAAGGTCAGATTGTAATTATTCTCCTATTCACGGACTGGACATAGCTGAGTAATTTTCTATATTGCCAGAGAGATGTCAGAGTTGGAGCTGGAATGAAACAGCTTCCCCAGGGACACGGCTTGTTGTGCAGCACAAGTCTTCAGTCCTATTGCAGGAATGGGGTCAGAGCCCATTGCCTTTGTCGTATCTACTGTGTTCAGCTGTTCCTTCATGTCACGGGCAGAAATTCGAATTGTTTGAACACTACCATCTGTGATTCTGTGGGAATCATGATGAGTGTAAGGTGGATCATCATTCATTCAATACGTCTGGCTGAGGATAGTGCAGACACCACATCCTTGACTTTTTTCATTGAGGTACAGAGCTGTTCCGATATTTAGGATGAGAATATTTGTGGAGTACTCTGCTCCAGTAAATTGTTTAATAGTCCATCGACATTTATGTTTGCATTTGGCAGGACGACAGAGCTTAGATCTGATCTGTTAGTCTTGGGATCATTTCCCCTCTCCATCAGACATTAGTTCTGCTGGTCGGAATGTAACCAGTTAATTGCAGTAGCTTTAATGGGTTGTCAACAAGTTTAGGTCCACGTGATTCTAACCCTGGCATGTTCACCCACACTCATCACTGAACCATGGATCAGCTTGATGGTAATATAGAATATAGAACATCGAAAAATAGAGCGCAGTACAGGCCTTTCGGCCCTCGATATTGCGCCGACCAAAGCCTACCTAACCTACACTAGCCCAATAACCTCCATATGGTTATCCAAAGCCCGCTTAAATGACCATAAAGAGGGAGAGTCCACCACTGCTACTGGCAGGGCATTCCATGAACTCACAACCCGCTGAGTAAAGAATCTACCCCTTACATCTGTCCTATACCTACCACCCTTTAATTTAAAGATGTGTCCCATAGTAACAGCTGACTCCATTAGCGGAAAAAGGTTCTCACTGTCAACCCTATCTAAACCCCTAATCATCTTGTACACCTCTATCAAATCTCCCCTAAACCTTCTTTTCTCCAATGAGAACAGGCCCAAGTGCCTCAGACTTTCCTCATACGATCTTCCTAGCATGCCAGGCAACATCCTGGTAAACCTCCTCTGCACTCGTTCCAATGCCTCCACGTCCTTCCTATAGTATGGCGACCAAAACTGCACACAATACTCCAGATGAGGCCGCACCAGAGTCTTATACAACTGCAACATGACCTCAGGACTTCGGAACTCAATTCCTCTACCAATAAAGCCCAGTACACCATATGCCTTTTTCACAGCACTATTTATTTGGGTGGCAACTTTCAGAGATCTGTGTACATGGACACCAAGATCTCTCTGCTCATCCACACTACCAAGTAGCCTACCATTAGCCCAGTAATCCATCTTCTTGTTACTCCTACAAAAGTGAATGACTTCACACTTAGCAACATTGAACTCCATTTGCCACCTTTCTGCCCAGCTCTGCAAATTATCTATATCCCGCTGTAACCTGCCACATCCTTCTTCGCTGTCCACAACTCCACCTAATGTTAGACTAATGAATTATCATCAGGAAAATGTTACAGATTGTCGTTGAATACAATTCTGTTTCTGCTGCTGCTTTGGTCTACAGCATTTAATGATAAACCACTTTGAGTTACAATATCTATTGTATTCTACTGACTGTCCCCCAGTTCACACCGAGACCCATTCACCCATCAGCCCTGTATTCAGTGACCTAACCTGGTTTCTGATGCGGTAACGCTTGCATTTTCATATTCTCATTGATCTAAATCGTTTCTCTTCCACAATGGCAACTTCTGTATTTGAAGTGAATGTGTTTCCCTCTGTTATTCTCCCTGACCATGATTAAGAGCTCTGTAGTGTCAGTGTTGACAGACTTATGTAGATTCAGAGTCAAGGAACTTGTGCACCATGCGTTATTGTTCAATTCCCAGTGTGCGGCACTCCTAGTTGGACAGGATGTTTGAGCATCTTTGACATCCTTCTTTGGAAATTGTCCAAAAACAGAAATTGCTGAAGAAATTGCTGAAGATATTGCAGCATCTTCTGGAATGAATACAGTGTTAAACTTTCAGGTCCAATGACATTCTACAAAGCTCTCAGTTTCTCAAGCAATTTTGGTATTTTTATTCCCAGTATGCAGAGTTACTTGTTTTGTGAAAAATTGTTCTGTGCCTATTCATTTCTGGAAAAAACTCTACAGGTCTGTCAGCATCTGCAGAGACAGAGAAACGGCGTTAGTATTTCAAGCCCAGTTGTGATACTTCTTCACAACTGAAAAGCATTGGAAACTTGGCTTTTTAATATCTTGCCAGAGGTGTGAGAAGGTGACAGGGAAAAGAGGGCGTGGCAAAGATAAACCGGCTTTTAGCAGTGGTGAACGAGAAGATGATATAAAATGGGTTTAAATTAAGGTGTGAATGGGGAAAGGGGTTCTCTCTGTTGAGTTGAAGATAAAGAAGACACAATCACACAAGGTCACAGGGAGGCCAGGAGGGAGAATGTTGACTATGAAGCATTATATAGATCTGGCCATAATTACGTTTTTACTGTCGAGATCATCACTTCCTTTAGCCAAAGGATATCAGGAGCGTGACTTCGTATTGGCACTAGTAAGCGATTCATGCTGCCTTAGAATTGTAATAGGGAGAAAAAAACAAATCACAGTATGAAGTTTAGGCTGAGTATTGTTTACCTGTCATGTTTACTCTAGTTTCAAATTTGCAGTATTTATCTTTAAATGCTTGTTCTTAAAGTTAGTATTGGATTGAGTGTAGAAGGTTGAGGAAAGATATTATAGAAGTTTCTAAAATCATGAGAGATATCGATAGGCAAATAGCCAAGGTCTTTTCCACAGGATGGGGGAGTTCAGCCATACAAGACAGAGGTTTAAGGTGAAAGAGGGAAGATTTACAATGCACTCAGAGGCCAATGTTTTTACACAGAGGCTGGTGTGAGTATGGAATGAGCTGCCAGAGTAAGAGTGGTTGATGCCAGTACTGGTAAAATATTTAAAACTCATTTGGACAAACATATGGACAGTAAACATTTAGAGGCATATGGACCAAATGAAGGCAGATGGGACGAGCATAATTTGGAAAACCTGGCCAGCATGGACATTTAGAACAGCTTCACGCAGGTTCACAATGGTTTTGTGAAAGTGAAATTCTATTTTGCCCTGTAAAATCATGCAAAGTATTTCTGGAGAGGCCTGAGAATGTAACAAGCGGACTTGATGAAGGGGATCTGGTAGACACCAGGCTTTCCAGAGTTTTTCCACAATGTATTACAAAATAAAAGTTCTGACACAAGATAGAAGCTCGTAGGATGATGGAGAATGTATTAACATGGGATGATGATTGGTTAGCACATAGAAATCGGAGAGTCAGGGTTAATAGGTCTTCATGATAAAGGTGTATCTGCTGGAGGACCACGGCTGTCAGTCCAATGGCATCAGTTATTTACACTCTATACTGATAGTCTGAAGGAGGGAGCTGAGTGCAATGTACATCCGAGTTTGATGATGACTCTGAGAAACAAAAGGCAGGCTGTTATTTTATGGAGAGGACTTCCAGAAAAAGAACAGTACAAAGGATTGGAGGGTTCCTGCGTATGAAACATAAAGTCAGCATGCTGATGCAGCAAGTAACTAGGTTGGTTCATTAGCCAGCTTCCAGGAATGAAAGGGTTGTTTTATTGAGAATCTCTAAAATGGTGAGGTGATTATTCATTGGGGTTTAAATGAATGAGGAGTGATACTGCTGAAAATTACAAGACACAGAAGGGATTTCAGAAGTTAGATGTTGAGATGGTGTTTTCATTCCTGAGTGGAGTCTCGAACTCGAGGACATAGATACCAAATATGGAACATTGATTTCTATCTGAGATGCAAAGTGATGACTTCTCTCAGAAGGTAGTGAATGTCTGGAATTCCCTGACCGAGAGAGGTGTGGAGGGACACAAGGAGTCGGCGGGAAAGTGGAGTTAGACCTGGAGTAGATCAGCCACGTTCGTATTAAATGACAGGGCTAGCTTGAGGGGCCGAATAGCCTACTCTTGTTCCTATTTATTAATTTCACGTTATGCTTTTGCAAAGTAACAGGTTATTTTTCTGGAAGTTGTGCTATGTAATGCTACATTCGGGTGAGCAGTGGATTTGTGTGAGTTAACACTGGGTGGGGTATGGGGGCAATATTCACAGTAAATCTGGGTCTGTAACACGACCCACATCTGGAGCAGACGTTGTGGAGAGGGGAAGCCTGGAAACATGGATTGGGGGTGAGTGTCACTTCCTGGCCCAGCCTGGATTTTCCAAGTACATTTCCAAAACTGCACATAACCATCAGAGTGGCCTTGATCTACCCCAATGTATCAGTTCCGAAGGGCTGAATGCAACATCAGAACATAGGGCTAAGGGACACAAGCAGGCCATTCGGCCCTTTGACACTAGTCCACCAGTAAATAAACTCGTGATTCATCTCATTGTGGTCCCAGCTGCACTTTTCTCTCCATGCACCATTATCCCTGATTTACCTGTCTATGGACAATCAGATGAAGCCAGACTCGATATAATATAAAGATTCCGCCAACCCAAACTTCTGGTAAAGAGAATTCCCACTGAATGAATTCCCACTTTGTGATTTTTTTTCTCACTCCAGTTGTGACTGAGGATGGAGGGTGTCACTGTTTCCTTTTCTAGTCCCACTCTTCCACTGCTCACAACAAATTTTAAATGTAACCAGGTTGCTGATATGACCGATGATGAAGGTGTCAGACTGGGTCAGATTCAGTGATAAGAACAAGTCAGGCAGATTTCTTTAGTCAGCTACAAGTTACTAACAGAACTAACGAAGGTGTATGTTGAGTCTGTTGGCAGCATTGCTGCCTTACAACACCAATTAACTGGGTTTAATTCCAACCACGTGCGACCCTCTATCTGGAGGTTGGACATTCTCCCCATGCCTGTGTGGGTTTCCTCCAAGTGCTCCAGGTTCCTGCCACAGTCCAAAGATGTGCAGCTTAAAGTGGATTGCCCATAGTGCCCAGGGATGCGTGGGTTAGTTATGGGAAATGCAGGGTGACATGGATAAGACTGGGGGGCAGGTCCAGGTGGATGCTGTTTGGTGGGTCAGTGTGGACTTAATGGACGGAATGTCCTGCTTCCGCACTGTAGAGGTTCTATGACAATGACAACAAATTTGGACGATACAAACACTACTATTTTTTTCTCTAATTCCAAGAGTAAACTGTTAAAGCCTTCATAATATAAGCCCTTTACCCCAGGAATACGTGAAATGAAATATCTCTGAAGTGCTTCCAATGTAATTATATCCTTTCTCAGATAAGGAGATACAAAAAACTAATCTCACACTCAGATCAAAATGTTTATAATTGTTTTCTCAAAGTGCTGTGAGTCTTTGGAACACTCTTCCCCACAGAGCATTGGAGGCAGGGATACTGAATACTTTTGAGGCACAGATGGAAGGTTCATAAATAACAACAGAGTCGAGGATTATCGAGGAATGGGCAGCAATATGCAGTGTGGGGGGAAATGTAAACAATGGTATCAAATAACACGGCTTCAGAACCTCCAGGAATATAATGCGAAATGAAATGATAATTTCGATAAAATGTTAAGGGGGAATACAAGATGGCGGCGATCCAGAAGGTCTGCTTTGCTGGGCTTTGCATCAACACACGGGCAAAGTGGTTCTCTAATACACCCCATCCCAGCCATTTACTTAAAATTCAACACTAAAAGAGCAATAGAATCTTTACTGTTACCGATTTGTCAAAGGGCAATGACAAAACACGGGAAAGGATCGAGTAAGTCCCAACAAGTGTTGCACCCGTCAGAATCTTCGAGCATACCTGAGGCTGTAGCTGCAACCCCTTCTGCTCATTCCATGGACCCAGTTACTCACCAGGCCTTGCTCACTGAGTTCACCAAGTTACATGAAATGATTGAAGCCATGATTGATGAACAGTTCAGCCGTGGCTCGAGCCACTCTCAGCCGTGCTCCAAAACCATGAGCAGCAACTTGACAGTCTTGAAAACAGAACAGACGATGTCAAGGGCCGAACTGAAGCGACAGAGTCCGTGATCGATACCTCTCAGGAGAGGATCCTCGCCCTTGAAAAACAGTTCTGCACCTTAACTGAACAAGATGACGATCTCAAGAACAGGAGTAGGATGAAGAATATTCACATCGTCGGTTTGCTGGAGCGGACAGACGGTGGTCAGCTGGTGAGTTTTTTTCAAGAACTGGCTGCAGTGATTCCTTCACTTCGAAACTGAGGAGGGGCGGGTGAAGTGTGAGACAGTTCATCGGGTTACGGCACGGAAGTCAGACTCAGACCAACGCCTTCACCCTGTTCTTGCGCGATTACACAGTTATGGGGACAAACAAAGACTGATGGAAGCTTTCAGAACCCGTGGAAAGATCCAATGGGTTTAATTCACGAGAGCTCCGGGATTATGTTATTTCAGAACTTTTCAGCGGCGGTGATTCAGGAAAGAAAATCTTTCGATGATATCAAGAGGAGAGTAAGGGAACTCGGGATTCAGTATCCCTAACGGTTCCCAACGGTGCTCCGCATTGCTTTGAATGGATCCGTGAACCCGTCTGACTCTCCAGCGAAAGCGTAAACTTTGTGGATATTTTAAAGTAAGCTGGATATTTAGATAATCATGTTTCTCTCTTAAAGAAATTTTGTTGGATTTTTCTGCTATAAACAAGTGTTAAATTATAGTCGGGGATGGGTAGAGTACTCAATTTTAACTTCTTCATTAGTAGTACAATTTTTTTTCTTTCTTTGCTTGTGTCTGGGGAGCAGCTCAAGCTGGAGGGAATTACAAAGCTAGTTGTAATGGCTAAGTGCAGACCGAAGGGCAGTTCAAGCCCGATTTTTGTTGTTAATTGCCTTGGAATCCAAAGCGGTTTTGAGATATGTAAGCGTCCCCAGTGGGCGGTGGGGGGTAAATTCCCCAATCGAGTGTCATTGGCGTTCTGGATTTTATTTCGTTCTTTGTTTCTTTTTGTGTTTAGCTTTGGAAAGTTTTGAGAGCTTGTTAGTTGTAGTAGTTTTAGTTTGTACAGTTTTAGGCTCAATGAGTCTTTTTTTTCATTAATGATCATCAATGTGTAATTCGATGTGAAACTCTAGAGTTGAAATGTTGCTACAGTGTGTTATGGAAAATTATGTGCTTAAATGTTGTACCTGTAAAATTAAGGGAAGCCATCTGCCAGTCAAGAGGAAAAATGTACTTTCTAATCTTCAAAAAGAGAGGGTGGATGTTGTCCTATTACAGGAGATGCATCTTGATGGCAAGGAACATTTGACGTTACAGCAGGGTGGGTTTGATCAGATTTATTTCTCGTTTTTTAATACTAGGAGTAGGCGAGAAGCCATCCTAGTGAAGAAGAATCTTCCATTTAAATTATTAGATTGTATTAGACACTCAAGGAAGGATCATCATCCCCAGAATCTTGAACTATGGGAGATAATACAGTATTTTGAATGTTTATTGCCCCCCAGCGCACCCTCTTAAAATCCTGGTAGATGCATTTCCCAAATTCACTTATCTTGCATCGTGGCAGATTACTATAGAAGGAGATTTCAACTCTCTTATGCCCCCACGGTGGACAGAATGTACAAAGGTTCCCTAATACCCTTGTTATAATGGAAACAATTAGTGGATTTGTGTGCAGAACTCGAGCTGGTGGATGTCTGGAGGCAGATCTACCTCACAAGTTGGGATTTTATTTTCTCCTTTAACCCACAGAAATGGCACACGAGGGTTGATCTCTTCCCCATCCCTGCTACAATCTTAGATTTGGTGGCATTCTGCATGATTGGAATATTATCGCAACATTCCTGCCCAGAAGTAAGATAGAAGTAACGTAAGGTTATGCTGTATGCAGATGAGGGTCTTACGTTTTTGTCAAATCCCACAGTTTCGGCAGCTCACGTGATGCAATGCATTAATCCGCTTATCACCTTTTCGGGCTATAAGATTAATTTTAGAAAGTTTGTGGCCATGCCTATGGGAGGTCTTAGGGAAATACCTGATGTTGAAGGCAAATCCTGGTTTCCTTTTAATTGGTTATGGGGGTGGTTTCCCTATTTCAGTATATTCATTACATCCATCTTTGATCACTTATTTAATGTGAACTATGTCCATTTGTTTGACAAAATTAAACAAGGCCTTCAAAGATGGGAGGCATTTCCAATATCCTGGCTAGGTCGGATGGTTGTTCTTAAAATGAATGTCCTTCCTTATTTGCTATGCACCGTGTGAATTATTCTTTTGATGTTTCACAGACAGATATTTAGGAGACTTAATGGCTGATTTAGCTCTTTTATTTGGCACCATAAGTGACTTTTTATCAAGCTAACCAAATTGCAACTACCTCATAGAGCGTGGGGAGTAGATTCCCAGATTAAAATTTATCAATTAAGCGCTTTATTATCCCATGTTAGTGTCTGACCCACTGAGGACTCGGCATCACTATGGTTAGATATTGAACCCTCTCAGAGAAAGTGAACCCTTATTAGTCTGTTTTTCTTAGAAAAAAATGACATTGTGGAGTATTCTAATAACCCAATAATTGTCAATACTGTTACAACATGAACGACAATGCGTCAGATCGAGGACAATACAGCCAAAGCCATGTTTCTTACCCCTACAATTGGTATACCAAGTTGTCAACCGGGGATAATGGATTCCATGTTTAAACTGGGGGAAGTCAGGGGTGTAACTTGCTTGAGTGATTTAGAATTAATAGAATCCCTACAGTGTGGAAAGAAGCCCTTGGCCCAACAAGTCGACTTCGACCAACCGGACGCATTCCCCTAGTATCCTATATTTACCCTGACTAATGCTCCAACCTACACATCCCTGAACACTATGGGTGATTTAGCAATAGCCAATTCATCTAACCTGCATATCTGTTGATCCTCGTGCTGTGAGGCCGCAGTGCTAACTACTGAGCCACCACGTGTTATTTGAGGGAGAATGAATGACATCATTTGATCAAACAACTCGTAAGTATGGACGACCGACTGAAGACATCTTCTGTTTTCTTTCCAGTTCAGAGATTTGATTTTTTAAAAATACAGCTTTAACAGACTCTTAAAGATACGATAGAGAGAAGTGGGCGCTTATTGCTTAGAATACACTCTCTGTCAGTACCCTTTATCATGAGTTGGAGTGTGTCCCCTCAGACCAGACTGTGCAGCTTTGTGATGCCTGCGAGAGAGAGAGTTGGGGGTTCAGAATACCTCGGAGCGATGGGAGGATATTTGTGAAAATGCTCGAAGGATTTTGATCTGTAATAGGAGCCATTCCATGCAGTTGAAAATTCTTCATAGGGTCTATCTGACCACAGATTGACTCTCAAAATGCAAAATGGGATTATCTTCAGCATATCGTAAATGCAGAATGACTACAGGTACTCTTACTCGTTGCTTGTTGTCCTGCTGCAGGCTTCATATATATTGGAGCACTGTGGTAGATCTGATAGAGTAGGTATTGGGGACTGAATTGGTGATGGGTCCGGTTTTTCTTTTCCTGGGCCTGCTCAGAGTTCCTTACGCAGATGCACATAAGGAAAAATATATATATATATCCTTACTTTCTGTGCTAGGAAACATGTTCTGTTGTGTTGGATGTCTGAAAACCCCGGGTCTGTTGGGTCGTCGTAAGTTCTTCATGGAGAATATCCCTTTGGACTTTCTCACCAGTATGGTGCATCAAAAAAACAGAGATTTATATAAGACATGGCAGCATTTTTTTGGATTACAATGATGCAGGTTTATCTGTCACATTAAGAAGGGCGTTTATATAGCCATGACGATATTGTCTAATGGATCTAATATCAAGCGAGGAACAATTATGAACATAAAAATGCGTATCAGTTAATGCACTTGAAGAACGAGAGCTACCGTTTTGTTATGCTGAGCTGTACTATTTATTCATTATTTAGAATTAATAGAATCCTTACAGTGTGGAAACAAGCCCTTGGGCCCAACAAGTCGACTTCGACCCACCCATACCCATTCCCCCACCATCCTATATTTACCCTGACTATTGTTCATTTTTGTTTTTCTTCTGTCCATTTAGTGTTTTTAACTTGTTTTGTATGTACATGTACATGCGTGTAATTTTGTTCAGTTGTTTGAGTTGTGTTGTTAATGGGTTATTATAATATTAAAAATCTCTTTTCAATAAAATTACTTTTTAAAAAAAAATAAAATGGTAACATTGATAGAATAGACTCCCAAAGAACTCTCATTAGAGAGACCATGTCTAGGTGACATCCTCAGTGCTTGGGACCCTCCTGTGAAGCACTTCTGTGATGTTTCCTCCGGCATTTACAGTAGTTTGTATCTGCCATTCCTGGATGTCAGTTCCAGCTGTCCGCTGAAATGTCTGCAACACAAATTCTCAGCTCGGTGAACAGAACCACAACAATGAACACCCGAGCTACAAAACTTCTCGCAAACTATATGCACTTCGATAAGAACCCCCTTCAGTTTCCTAGGCTGTAAAGAAATAAGTTCTAACCTGTCCAATTTCTCCCCATAACTAAAACCCTTTAGCCCAGGAAACATCTCTGAAATTTCTTCTACACTCTTCCTTGTTCAATAATATCCTTTCTCGAGCAAGGTGAACAAAACTGAACACCATACTCCAACTGCAGCCTTACCAATATCCTGTGTAACTGCAACATAACGTCCCAACTTCTATACTCCATGCCCTTATGTAGGCCAGTGTGCCAACAGCCTTCTTCACTGACCTGTGTATCTGTGACTCAAATTTCAGACAACCGTGCACCTGGTCTCTAATGTCCTTTATTCCACTACACTCCTTAAGGCACTCTCATTCATCATTAAACTCCTACCTGGATTTGACTTTCCAAAATGCAAGACGTCACCCTTATCTATGTTACACTCCACATGCTATTTCTCAGCCCCCTTCTGCTGCCGATCAAGGTATTGCTGCTATTTCTGGTAATGTTCCTCATTGATTTTAGTGTAATCTGCAAACTTACTAACCTCACGTTGTGCACCATCGTCCAGATCATTGATATAGATAACAAATAGCAATGGGCCCAGCAACGATCCTTGAGGCACTCCAATTGTCACAGGACTCCAGTCCGACAAGCATACCTCCACTATAGCTATTTGCTTCCTAACGCCAAGCCAACTGTGTCGCCAATTTGCCAGTTCACCTTGGAGTTCATGCAATCTAACCTTCTCGAGCGGCCTACCATGTGGAACCTTATCAAAGGCCTGACTGAAATCCATATAGACTATGTCCACCGCCCTGCCCGCATCAACCTTTCTGGTCACTTCCACAAAAAGCTCAACCAAAATTTGTATGGCATGATCCGCCATGCACAAAGCCATGCTGACTGTTCCAAGTCAAACTCTGTCTTTCCGAATGCATGCACATCTTATCTCTCAGAACCTTCTCAAGTGTTTTACCGAAAACAGATGTGAAGCTCACTGGTGCATACTTCCCACGTTTTTCTATGCAGCCCTTCTTGAATAAGGGCACAACATTTGCTCCTGCCAAATCTTACGGGACCCTAGCCCCTGACCTGTCTTCTCTCGCCTCTTGTAGTATTCTTGGATATATCTGGTCAGGACCAAGAGATTTATCTGACTTTATGCATTCTAATATGTCCAACAATACCTCTACTGTGATACTAACGGTACCAAGATATGACAACTAACCCCCCACCCTCACCCCAAAGGTTAAAGGTCTTCATGTCTTTCTTCGTGGTAAACACAGAGGGGAAATTGAGGACTTCGCCCGTCTGTTGTGGTTTTACACATGAATGCCCACTTTGGATTTTAAGACGTCCTATTTTCTCTCCAGTCGTTCTTTTTCTTTACTGTACTGAAAGCACATCTTTGGATTCAACCTAATTTTCTCAGCTAAGGCTATGTGTTCACCCTTTTCGCCCTCCTGATTTCCTTCTTCAGTAAACTCTTGTATCCCGGTGTCTCTCCATAGATTCCACTGATTCCAGTTACCTGAAACTGAGCTCTCCTTTTTGCTGGCCAGAGCCTGATTATTTCTTGTCATCCAGGGTTCTCTCTTCCTGCCTCACTTTCCCTTCATACTCACAGGAATATATAGACCTTGAACTCAAGCTATCTCACTTTTAAAGGCTTCCCACTTACCAGAGGTCCTTTTGCCTGGAAACAAGCTTCTCCAATCAACGTTTGCAAGTCCCTGTCTACTTCCAGCAAAATTCACCTCGCCCCAATTTAAAACTTATCCCTCCCATAACTATTTTAAGTGGTAAATGCTCCCCACTTTACCTCCGTCACCTATCCTGCCCTATGTGCCAACAGTAGGTCGAGTTTGTCCCCTCCCGAGTAAGACCCTCTATATGCTGCTTGTGGAAACTTTCCTGAACACACTTAACTAATTTCTTTCCATCTTAGTCCTGAAACCTCTGGAAGTCCCAGTCTATGTTAGTATAATTAAAACACCTATTATGACAAACCTATTGCTCCTGCAAGTTTCCTCAGTCTCCCTGCAAATTTGTTTCTCTAATTCCCATTGATTATTTGGAGGCTTATAGTGCAACCACTATAACATGGGCGGCACGGTGGCACAGTGGTTAGCACTGCTGCCTCACAGCGCCTGTAGACCCGGGTTCAATTCCCGACTCAGGCGACTGACTGTGTGGAGTTTGCACGTTCTCCCCGTGTCTGCGTGGGTTTCCTCCGGGTGCTCCGGTTTCCTCCCACAGTCACAAAGATGTGCGGGTCAGGTGAATTGGCCAAGCTAAATTGCCCGTAGTGTTAGGTAAGGGGTAAATGTAGGGGTATGGGTGGGTTGCGCTTCGGCGGGTCGGTGTGGACTTGTTGGGCCGAAGGGCCTGTTTCCACACTGTAAGTCTAAGTCTAAGTCTAAACATCACCATCCACAAAACCTCACTGGACATTATCTCAGTTATTTCATCTTTAAATACTGGTGTAGTATGTGCCTGAATTGGAACTATTGGTATTGAAACTGTTTCAATTTACATCTCTTCCTCCCAGTGATTTTCACTCCCACAGCACCCCTTGTCAAGGTGCAATGGAGATATAAAGCTGTAAATGGATACATCATGTCACTGCCAGCATTGGCTGCAAGTTTCCCCACACTGGGCAGGGATCTAACAGTGTCACCGAACAATGCAACAGTCTGGGTTTATATATGAATGAACCAGTGCTGTCTGCACAGCTCCTGTGACTGCTTCCTGTTCCTGAGTCCCAGTCTCGAGTAGTTGAGTGACTCCCTCCTGTTCCTGTGTCCCAGTCTCGAGCAATTGAGTGACTCCCTCCTGTTCCTGTGTCCCAGTCTCGAGCCGTTGAGTGACTGCCTCCTGTTCCTGTGTCCCAGTACCGAGCAGTTGAATGACTGCCTCCTGTTACTGTGTCCCAGTCTCGAGCAATTGAGTGACTCCCTCCTGTTCCTGTGTCCCAGTCTCGAGCAGTTGAGTGACTGCCTCCTGTTCCTGTGTCCCAGTCTCGAGCAATTGAGTGACTCCCTCCTGTTCCTGTGTCCCAGTCTCGAGCAATTGAGTGACTCCCTCCTGTTCCTGTGTCCCAGTCTCGAGCAGTTGAGTGACTGCCTCCTGTTCCTGTGTCCCAGTCTCGAGCAATTGAGTGACTCCCTCCTGTTCCTGTGTCCCAGTCTCGAGCAGTTGAGTGACTCCCTCCTGTTCCTGTGTCCCAGTCTCAAGCAGTTGAGTGACTGCTTCCTGTTCCTGTAGACCAGTCTCGAGCAGCTGAGTGATTGCCTCCTGTTCCTGTAGACCACTCTCGAGCAGTTGAGTGATTGCCTCCTGTTCCTCTGTCTCAATCTCGAGCAGTTGAATGACTCCCTCCTGTTCCTGTGTCCCAATCTCGAGCAGTTGAGTGACTCCCTCCTGTCCCTGTGTCCCAGTCTCGAGCAGTTGAATGACTCCCTCCTGTTCCTGTGTCCCAGTCTCAAGCAGTTGAGTGACTGCCTCCTGTTCCTGTGTCCCAGTCTCGAGCAGTTGAGTGACTGCTTCCTGTCCCTGTGTCCCAGTCTCGAGCAGTTGAATGACTCCCTCCTGTTCCTGTGCCCCAGTCTCAAGCAGTTGAGTGACTGCATCCTGTTCCTTTGTCCCAATCTCGAGCAATTGAGTGACTCCCTCCTGTTGCTGTGTCCCAGTCTCGAGCAGTTGAGTGACTCCCTCCTGTTCCTGTGTCCCAGTCTTGAGCAACTGAGTGATGCCTCCCGATCCCAAGTTTGTTCAAAGTAGATGTCCTCCTCTTGCTACTGACTAACGGGCTCCAATCTCTCTGTGCTCACCTGCTGCTCCTGTGGAATGAAGTTGAGGGACTGAATGGGCTCTTCACATTCCTTCCAGCTTCTTTTGACTAAAAGCCTTTCTTCTCTTTCTGGAAAACACCATCAAAATCTGAATGATGTATTTTTGTATTTGACTCTCAGTAATTGAGCAAACAAGCTGACTGACTGAATTCACAACCTAAATAGCCTCTTCCTGTTCCTGTGTTATACACTCAAGAGGCAACAGAGTCTCAGTGATGTACAGCACGGAAAAAGACCCTTCGATCCAGTCGTCCATTCTGACCAAATATCCTAAATTGATCTCGTCCCCCTTGCCAGCACTTGGTCCATATCCCTCTAAACCCTTCCCATACACGTACCCATTCAAATGCCTTTTAAATGGTGAAACTGTGCCTGCCTCCACCAGCTCTTTTGGGTTTTCAGTCCATAAACACAGCAGTCTCTCTTTGAAAGTGTTGTGTCTCATTTCCCTTTATAAATCTTTCCCCTCTCACTTTAAACCTTTGTCCTGTAATTTTTGAATCGCCTACCCTGGGGTAAAGACATTGACTGTTTACCTTATCTCAGCCCCTCATGATTTTTTAAACCTCTTTAAGGTCACCCCTCAGCCTTAACACTTGAAAATAGCCCCAGCCTATTCAAACTCTCCCTGTAGCTCAAACCCTCCAACATCTGCAACATTCTTTTAAATCTCTTCTGCACCCCTTTAACAACACCTTTCTGACAGTAGGGAGACCAGAATTAAAGGCAATATTACAAAAGTGGCCAAACCCATGTCCTGGACAGGGGCAACATGTCTTGCACACATATAGACTCAAAGCACACACCAATAAAGGGAAGATCACCAAGTGCCTTCTTCACTACGCTGTCTACCTATGACGGCACTTTCAAGGAACTGAGAACCTGCACCACAAGGTGACACAGTAGCTCAGTGACTAGCATTGCTACCTCAGAGCACAGCGATCTGGGTTTAACTCCATCCTTGAATGACTGCCTGTATGGAGTTTGCACATTCTCCCCGTGTCTGCGTGCGTTTCTTCTGGGTGCTACATTTTCCTGCCACAGTACAAAGATATACCAGCAAGTGTAGATTGGCCATGCTAACTTGCCACAAGTACCCAGGGATGTGTAGGCGAGGTGGATTAGCCTTGGGAAATGCAGGCTCAGAGGGACAGAGTAGGGTTTTCTCCAGTAGGATACTGTTCAGAGGGTCGGTGTGGACTCGCTGGGCTGAATAGCCTGTTTCCTCACTGTAGGGATTCGATAATTTCAATTGAGTTCTTTGAGTGGCAACTTTCGACAGAACCCTACCTACGTATCTTGCCCTGATTTGCCTTGCCAAAATGCAACACCTCATATTTATCTAAATTGAACTCCATCCGCCATCCCTCGGCTCACCTGATCAACTTTCTCTTTGTTCGGAGATATCATTTTTCACTGTCGACTACACCACTAAATTTGGTATTATCTACAAGCTTACTGACCATCCTTCATATAATCAAATGCAAATGATTTGTGTAAGTGACAAAAGGCAGTGGACTCACTGTTGATCTTCGCGGCACACCACTGGTCACAGGTCTCCAAGAACATTGAACAAATATCCAGCGTCATGCCCTGTCTCCGATATTCCAGAAAATGTTGGATCTAAATGGCGAGGTCTCCTTGAATCCCAGGCAGTCTGACCTTGCTAACCAGTCTACCATGTAGAACAGTTTGGTTTTCTTACTGAATTCCATAAAGACAACTTCCACTGGCCTGTCTTTATCAATTGTCTTCATCACTTCCTCAAAAAATTCCATCGAGTCAGTGAGACATGATCTCCAATGTACAAAGCCCTCTTCAGTCCTTGTCTTTCCAAATGCGTATACATCCTTTCTCTCAAAATCTCCTCCAACAATGTAGTCACCATTGACGTCAGGCTCACCGATCTATATTTACCTGGTTTTTCCGTCCTTTCTTAAATGATGACACTACATTAGCAGCCCTCCAGTATTTTGGCACCTCCCCTGTGGAGATCAATGATACAAATATATCAGCAAAATGCAGAGAAATCTCTTTCCCAGCTTCCCACAAATGTCTGAGATACAACTGATCAGTTCCCAAGGATTTGTTCACCTTTATGTGTTTTAAAATGTCCAACACGTCCTTGTAATATAGACACTTTTCAAGATATCACTATACATTTCCTCATTCTCTCGCTCTTGTAACTCCCTCCACATTAAATACTGAGGAGAAATACTCGTTTCATATCCCTCCCATCTCTTGTGGTTACACACATAGGTAGCCTTACTGATCTTTAAGGTGCCCTATTCCTCCCTAGTTAATCTTTTGCCATGAAAAGATTTGTAGAATTTCTTCAATACCTCGTTAACCTTATTTCTAAAGCTTACTCGTATTCACATTTTTCTAGCCCGATTTCCCCATTGAGTATACACTTACTGCCCTTATCCTCTGGGGATCCACTTGATTTCAGTTCTGTTTACCTGACATATGCCTCCTTTCTTACCTTGATCAGCGCATCAATATGTCTACCCATCCAGCACTCTCTGCACTCACCAGCCTTGCCCATCTCACTAATGGGAACACGTTGGCTCTGGACTCTCTGAAACCAAGTTTAGATCGCCTTGCATTTACCAACCATCACTTTACCTGCAAATCGAGTATTCCAATTAGCCTTTCACAGGGCTCGGCTAACGCTTTCAAAATTAGCCTTGTTCAAAGGTAGAACTTTATTGTTTACATCATGTCTTTCCTATTCCATAACTAGTTTAAACGTAATATTTATGCGTAACAAACTTGAAATGTTAAATTAACACTTTCTGCTCCTCTGTAACAGGATCGAGAGGCTGCATGGGATCCTCCTGTCCCTGGATAACAGTCACAAGACATTAAATGACACATCAACCCCTGGATTACGAGCAGCCAATAAACTGTATCTGATGGAGGTCCATCCCTTCTCAGTTACAGAAACAATGAACTCCAGGTGCCCTCTCAGTGACACCTCATACAGCTGCAGCGACAAATCCTTTTATTTTGAATGATTTGTTGGCAAACTGTGCTAATATTCCAGAGTTCCACCTTTTCAAGTAACAACAGGCTAATATGGACTGAATGGCCTTCTCCTATCCTTCTGTAAGAGGCCCATAGGGACAGAATTGCTTCGGCCTGTTGCTGAGCAACAGTCTCAGTGCACTGTGTCAAGGTTATAAAAGGATTCGAAAACAGGGCATTAAAACCTGGCATAGCCCACGCTGGTCAATAAGTATCATACTGTACGTTAAGGCATCTAGAAACTTACCCATCCGACGTTTTTTTTTAACGTATCCGATCTGTTATTTTATAACTGTTTTCTTTCATAAACAGAGTGGAACACATATAGACCCCTGCAGTGTTCTGATAATAATCTCGTATGCAAGGAAAAAGAAATAAAAATTGAAAGATTTATGGTACATCTCTCAGCAACCCTCATCCATTCCATCCAAAACCAGTAAATGTTCCCTTTTATCGTGATATGAAAAGTGATGTATGGAACTGGTTAACTGATCCTATTTGTTCAGTGACTGTGATTAATGCCAGTCTCGATGGATACTAATTATCCCAGTGGAGAGTTTCCATCTTTTAAAGATAATTGGGCGCCGTGCAATGTGTTATTCCAGAACAGAAACGGGATCATCACCGACAGCACTGACAGGGATCAGCAGATCCAGACAGAGGGGGAGGAGAGATCAGAATCTGAGAACATTAGACTGGAATGTTCCAATAATGGATCAGAATCTGAGAACATTACACCGGAATGTGCCAACAATGGATCATAATCTGAGAACATTAGACTGTAATATTCCAACAATAGACAGGAGTTTATCTGATTATATTTGGTATCTTTCTGCATATTATTGGTGGCCATCATCAATGAAGATCTATTTCGCTCTTCTCATTACTCAATATTTTTATTATCCCTTCCTGGCTGTCATTGGTGTTCCTAGTAAGTGTCACTGTCCATTTTTTTTCTATAAACTAGTTATGACTGTGTTACTGTTCTTTCATATAGTCTACACTTCTATCCGCTATTATTGTTCCTGTTGAAACTCTGAATCCAGATATTCACTCTACAGACCACTACTAACTACATCAATGAAGGTGTTCAATTACTGCCTCCCTCTGCTCTGGCAATGTTACTCATGGGTCTCTGTGTTGACCTACTCAGTTTCAGCAGATAACCGCAATAGACTGTATCTTTGTCTTTGTTATTAAAATATTAAGAGCATGGAGGTCACTGCCTACTGTTCTGGTTACAAACTCCACTTCATTCCAGTGTTTCCAACCCATGCCTGGCTAATGTCTGCGGCTGAAGCAGGCGAGTCAAAACTGTGGGAGATCCCTTTGACCATGAGCTGATTCCTGACACCATGCCCTGTCCATTTCTAACTTGAAATACTCACCACTCCACAATGTATCTCATTGGCTTATTTCATCGCCTGTTTGAACTTTGAGTTATAAAATACAGTCTTAATGAAGTTAATAATCTGCTGCTGACGCTCCCGTCTTCAAACCTGTTGAAGCAAATCTGATTCGAGCACACACCAACCTCCCATCCATCTGTCATTCATGTGCACCCGGATATATATTGCTATTTTTATGGAAATGCTTTTATTTTAACATTTTCAAACACTTTATCTCATTTGTCCATGAAAATTATCTCATTCTCTCTCTGTCGATTAAATAAAAGCTGGCCAGTTGTTCGTATTTAAAATAGTTTCCTCCATGTGAGTTCCTTCTCAAACAATGTTTCACATTCAACCACGCCAATCGGGCACGTGCACACGCTCTCCCTCAGTCTCTGATGAACACACACACACACACACACACACACACGCAGATAGAGCAAACCTTCCAATTGTAGGCAGTCATCTGATGCGAGTGTGGTTAGTATATGATAGTAAAGTTTGCAACGCTCTTCATACTGGGCAGATACTGCAGTTTACTGAGCAACACACTAGCATGGTCTGCACAGCTCTCCATGCTGGGCTGTCATCTTGTCCCAGTTTATGTTTTTTGTGGTGTTCTGTCAAGCAGATTCAGAATTTGATTTAACAAACCATTTCAGCTGATCTGACAATGCCTGTATTCAATGTTCTCATTCTTGTAATTTTACTCTCGAAGATCTCACTTCTCCAGTCAGTCCCACTGCTCTGTCTTTTTTCCCCATATTTCCACAACCTCCTCCAAGTTAATTAACTGCCTGTTTTTGTCTTTAATGGCCAGCTCACATAGACCAGTCTTTCTAGTTTTTTACCTTATAGGTGTAAGTCACCAGGTGCTTGTGTCCCAGAAGGGTTGGAAGCTTTACTAAATTATCCCGAGCTGCTATTCTCTCTGAAGCTTCACTTGATGCTGTTTCCTCCTGGATTGGAGAACTTTATGTCTGAATGCTCCTTTTTACCATGGAGTGTGTTTAGGTGATGTTAGTATATTGGAACAGTTCATTAGTAGAAGGTACTGTATCCATTATTTGGTTAAGGTTTCCAATAGTTAAGTTATTCTAAAATCCTCTTCGTTTTGTATGGCTTTTCATTAGAGTGTTTAAATATATTGTGTTTTACTTAATGGTGAGTGGTTTGACTAGTAGCATCACATCTTGAACAACCACTTCACATCTACCTTTAAAATAAGAAATGGTTGGCATCCAAGCTATCGTCTTAAAATAGTTTGAGACAGTCTGGTTGGTCTATAGCAAACTGGGGACTTCTGTCTGGTTCGACACCGATAATACCAAATTTGGTTTAGAATTGCAATCTGCAAACAGGCCATTCGACCCAAAACGTCCACACCGAACCGCCGAGGGGTAACCTCCCCAGACTCATTCCTCGACCCTAATATTACACATTTACCCCTAACCCACACATCCCTGAAAACTGCAAACAATTTGGCATGGCCAATTCACCTGACATGCACACTTTTGGATTGTGGGAGGAAACCAGCGAATCCAGAATAAGCTCATGCAGACACTGGAGAGTACGCACCAGGAGGCTATTGGGTTCAAAGGTCGTGTATGGTAGCTGTTACGGTCTTTTGTTCCAGATGTTGAATTCGGTTAGTTTAAACAGTGTTTTGTGTATAAACATTCTTTCAGTCACTGAGAGTTTTCTGGGTGTGGAAGAAGTGAAGTTGGGGGTTTTACAAATGGTAATGAAGGCAAAGCTGTAGGAATTGGCAGACAAGCTGGAGTTGGGGTTGTGTTTGTCGGTTTGAAAATGAGAGACCATTACAGCTATAGCTCAGCAATTACACTTGGAGGATCTGTCATCAGAATATTTGGAAATGGCGAGAATTCAATTTCAAATGAGGCACCGTGAACATGAGAAGGAATTGAAACAGTTTGAATTATGATGAAAAGTAGAAACAAAAGAACAGAAAATGAAGAAGAAAGATTAAAAGAAAGAAGAAAAGCAGAGAGATTTAACTTCAAAGGTTAGTAATTAGAGAGGAAAGTGGACATAGAAGGCGGTGACGAAAGTAGATGGTAGGCTGGATGAGGAGGATAGTGAGGATGAACAACCCTACATTAACCAAAGGCTTGATGGGGATCTGTTTAAATACATCCAGACATTATCTAAATTTGATAAGAATGATGGGGGAGCCTTTTTAATTTCATTTGAGAAAGTGGCTAAACAGATGCAGTGCCCAGTGACCATGTGGATTTAGTTGATCCAAACAAAGCTGATAGGTATTTGCATCCCTATTGGAGGAGGTATCTGGGGATGAGGAGGAGGTAAAGAAAGCCATCTGAAGTGCATATGAGCTTGTGACAGAAGCCAACAGATAGTGTTTCAGGAATCTAAAATAGCGTCCGTGGTGAAATGCACATTGAGTTTGAAAGAATCTAACAAAGTAATTTTGAAAGGTGGTAAGAGTATTAACAACAGAACAAAGTTATGGAACTCTTAGAGAGATTCTTATTTTGGAGAATTTCAACAATTCATTTCCTGTAGAAGTGAGAACTTGAGTGGAAGAGCAGAGTTACAATGGCAAGCTGAGAAACTGTAATGGTTGATGATGATGATGATTGAGTTCAGACGTCAAAGCTTGGTTTCTGTGAGAGATTGAGAAGAATGTGCGAGACCTTCTTAAAACATATCCCTGTGAGAGTAAGGTTTACTGGCATAGGCCAGGAGTAGCAGGTAAAGAGGTTACAGCATTAAGAGGTACAGAAATATGTAATTCTTTTATGCTGAGACATGAGGAGCTATGTCATTCAGAAGGACTATTGGAGAGATGAGAAGTGCTCCATTATGTAACGTGTGGTTGGAGAGTCCAGTGGAAACATCAACAGATTTATTCCACAATGGGGAAGGAGGCCTTGATCTTGATGTTGGTGTTGCAACATTTCAGCATTTAAATTGTGAACAACATACCCGAGAGAAATCTTTATCAGTGATTGACAGTGACCCGTTGAAGTTTTTTTGGAGGAGTTTATGGAGAAGAATACCAGTCTGTTTCGATTGAGCTTATTATTGCTGTCATTCAATTTGAAATTATACAGGTGACAGGGCGAGAAAACCTAAGTTTTGACACGTTGTGGAGACTTGGATGAAGAAAGACAAAGGCACTCTGTGGCCGGAGTGAAATGACTAAAATCGAATCGAGTTGGGAACATTTGTATGCTCAGAGTCAATGTAATATATATATGCACCTCTTCCTCCGCTACATTGATGACTGCATTGGTGCCACCTCGTGCTCCCGCAAGGAGGTTGGGCAATTCATCAAATTCACCAACACATTCCACCCTGGCCTTAAATTTACCTGGACCCTCTCTGACAGCTCCCTCCCCTTCCTGGACCTCTCCATCTCCATTAATGATGACCGAATTGACACCGACATTTTTTTTACAAACCCACGGACTCCCACAGCTACCTGGATTACACCACTTCCCACCCTACCTCTTGCAAAAATGCCATCCGGTATTCCCAATTCCTCCGCCTCCGCCCTCTCTGCTCCCAGGAGGACCAGTTCCACCACAGAACACACCAGATGGCCTCTTTCTTTAGAGACTGCAATTTCCCTTGCCACGTGGTTAAAGATGCCCTCCAACGCATCTCGTCCACATCCCGCACCTCTACCTTCAGACCTCACCCCTCGAACCGTAGCAAGGACAGAACGCCCCTGGTGCTGACCTGCCACCCTAGCAACCTTCGCATAAACCAAATTATCCGTCAACATTTCAGCCATCTCCCAACGGACCCCACCACCAGGGATATATTTCCCTCCCCACCCCTTTCCGCCTTCCGCAAAGACCGTCCCCTCCGTGGCTACCTGGTGAGGTCGACTTCCCCCTACACCCCACCTTCCCATCCTGGCACCTTCCCCTGCCACTGCAGGAATTGCAAAACTTGCACCCACACCTCCTCCCTCACCTGTAGCCAAGGCCCTAAAGGAGTCCTCGACATGCCGTCTCCTCTACATTGGGGAGTCTGGACGTCTCCGAGCAGAGCACTTTAGGGAATATCTCCGGGACACCCGCACCAATCAACCACACCACCTGCGACCCAACATTTCACCTCCCCCTCCCACTCTGCCGAGGACATGGAGGTCCTGGGCCTTCTTCACCGCTGCTCCCTCACCACCAGAAGCCTGGTGGAAGAACACCTCATCTTTCACCTCAACCCCAGGGCATCAATGTGGACTTGAACAGTTTCCTCATTTCCCCTTCCCCCACCTCACCCCAGTGCCAAACTTCCAGCTCAGCACTGTCCCCATGACTTGTCTTACCTGCCTATCTGCTTTTCCAACTATCCACTCCACGCTCCTTCCGACCTATTACCTTCATCCCCTCCCCCACTCACCTATTGTACTCAATGATACTTTCTCCCCACCCCCACCCACACCCCCCTCACGTATCTCTTCACCCTTCAGGCTCTCTGCCTGTATTCCTGATGAAGGTTTTTTTGCCCGAAATGTCGACTTTACTGCTCCTCTGATGCTGCCTGATCTGCTGTGCTCTTCCAGCACCACTAATCCAGAATCTGGCTTCCAGCATCTGCAGTCATTGTTTTTACCTATATATGCATTTCAGTCTAAAATAGAGGACGATTAGGAGGTCGAAAATTAATCCATCTTCGTACATTGATGGATCATTTTATTAAAGGAGGAGTTGTGAGTATACTATCACTGTAAAGAGGTTATTTTCTCTTAGGTTGTTTTTGAAGAGGTTATAAAGGCAGAGGTGCAGAATTGCTGTCTGAACACAGTTTAAGTAAATAACTGAGGAGTCCTTTAGGTTTCATTAAATGGTGGTAACAATGGAAGGGCAGTGGCCAGCTCTCACAGACCAGGTCAACTCGTTTGGATTTTAGCTGCAGCATTCAGAAGCTGTTGGGGATCCCAGAAGGGTTGGGAGTCTCAATACATGATTCCCAGCTGCTTTTCTCGTTGAGATCTCTTGTTGATGTTGATTTCTCCTGGATTGGAAAATTGCATGTAAGAATCTGTATTTGAATATCTCTTTGTGTCAAGCGGTGTATACCAAGAAGGTACGATATCTATTGTTGTGTAAGTGTTCCAATATAAGCTATCCCAAAATGTTCTTTTCTTTGATTGGGTTTTAATAGATTATAATATATTTTGCTTAATGTCGAGTGGTTTCACCAGACACAACATATCTGGAACGCACAATTCCCATCTATCTTCAAAATACGGAAAGCTTTGGGTCTAAGCAGCCTTCTTAAAATATTTTGCGGGGATCTGGTCTGGTCCACAACAGTTGGAGCCGAGGGGTTTTTGATTGACTCCTGTTATTGAAAAGTTGGTGGAGGAGTTGGTGAATGATTTGCTGGAGGTTGTGCTGTGAGCTGCCTCAGACATTCAGGGAGAGCTGAAGATTTGCTGACCCAACTCGGGATGGAGCATGGGACTGTAGTTACAACATCTGGGTCTGTAACATGATCAACAAACGGAACAGAGGCTGCAGAGAGGGGAAGCTCTGAAACCACGCAGTGAGTGTGTGTGGGGAAAGGGATCTGTTGTATCCACCCCTGGTTTTCCAGGAACAGCTTCCCAAGCTCCACCTAATCTAGGATCAAAGTGTGAGGTGACCCTAATTGAACAAGGAGCTGGTCACAGAGCGGTGTCACCTCCTGCAACACGACCTGCAACTTCACGCCAGGGGGAAGATGGTGCTGCAAGTGGCTGGTAGGGTCACAGTTTCATTCAGCTTCTATGATTTGGAACTTTCCAGGCAGGACTAGGTGACATATCCATCATTTCCCAGTATCTCAACATCAGTGTTAACCATTCGGTGATGGCGGATATATATGGTGGATGAGAAGCATTGTTTCTCCCTCAGCCGGGAACTGCCGGGTGTATCCAGGATAGTGGGATTCCCGATGGTGTACATTGCATCTGCAGAGTACGCATGTCAATGGGGAGAGGTAGAGGAACTGAAGGAGATCTCTCTCTCTCTCTCTCTATTAATGTTACAGTGTGCCCATGCACACTACATCATGTTGGTAAATACCCACTGTCCTGGCAGCAGTCACGGCCTCTTCATTCAGAAGAAGTCAGCCATTCCCATCGTCATCAGGTCCCCACGTAGAAAAGAAATGAATATATCTTGGATAAAGGCTGTCCCCTTGATGCACGTTTCAAAACACCATCCCCAACCCCAATCAACCATGTCAAAGTATTACATGTGTATGGAGAGCAATGGGGTCACTTGGAGTGTCTGGGAGCAGACGATCAGGGATGGAGCAAAACCTGCCATGTCTGAACGGGTCTGATTAAACCCGCCAGTACACAGTTTCATTAAGTCCTGTAATCCCTCTCCATTTCAGTAACATATTGCCTTCCATTATTCCTGTAAATGAAATGACAGGTTATATCATGGTAAATTACACCTGCCAAACTATTATCTATTGCCTTTACCTCTCTGAATCTATTTGCAGACTCTCCACCTTCTCTTGGTAATTTAATCTCTTGCTTATCACAGCGACATCACCAAACTCAGCATCTGTATATCTGTTCCATCCTCCTGATCATTAATACAGACTGTAAATAGTTGAGAACCCAGCGCTGGGCACTGTGTGACCCTACTGGTTGTATTCTGTCTAACTGATTGAGACTGATTTATCCTGAGTGCCTGCATCCTGTATGATACCCAGTCCGCCCCCATTCCTGGGCAACACAGTCCAAGAGTTGAATTAGAACAAGGAGAATTTGTGAGGACTCCAACCGCTCGATGAGGCTGATGTCAACGTGGCCTCTGTTCCAATTTCCTGCCATCTCTCCATCCTAAAACTCTAGTCTCTTGTTGTAGATTGCGACACATGAAAAAAAATCCGCTCCACATCTACGCATTCAAAGACTTTTAGCATTTTACAGACCTCAGTGAGATCTCCTTTCATTCTTATAAACTCGAAAGTATAGGCCTAAACTGCTCAATTTCTCTTCATAAGACAAACACTTCAAATATGGAATCAATCTAATGAAGCTCTTCTGAATTGCCTCCAATGGAAATACCTCATTCTGCAGGACACCCAAACTGGACTCCAGTTGCAGCCTCACTAATGCCTTGCATAGCTCCAGCAACACTCCCTCCCTTTCTACTCTATCCTTTTATAACTAAACACTGCTATTATGCTTGCATTTCTCATTTCTTGCAGTGACCGCAAGCAAGTTTTCTGTGATATGCAAGCAGACACCCAGCTCCCTCTGCACCTAAGCACTTTGAACTTTCTCTCCATTTAGATAATAATTTGTCTCTCTATTATACTGGCCAACTTGAATAGCCCCATATTTATTCACTTTAATTTTCCTTGCCAAATGTTGGCCCATTCATCCAACCTATCCATATAGTTTTAAATCTCTTGCATCATCATTCCGAAGTAAATTCTTACCAATGTCAGTGTTATCTGAAAATGTGGCATCACATTTTCGATCCCATCAACCGAGTGCAGTACCACCATCGATCGCAAATGGTTGAGGCATGAGTCCTGAAATCAACGGCACCCCACAAATTGCATTTGCCAAAAGAAAATGACACATTTATTCCATCTGACTCCATTTTATTTGTTATCCAATCCTCCATCCAAGCTAAGAAATTACTCCTAAAGCGATGTTGTCTGATCTTACCACTTACTGTTTGAAGAAGCGACATAACTGATGCCTTCAGGAAGACCAGATATGTTCCATCTCCAGGATTCCCACGATCCACCTTGTTTGTGACATCTTTAAATAACTCAAGCAAACAATTCAAACACGGTTTAGCCTTCGTAAAACCATGTTGGCTCTGATGGATTGTGGTTTACCATGGCAAATGTCTTGAACAATGGACTCCAGGAATTTGCCTTAAATTACAATAGTTTATTGTTACACTTTAGTCCCTAATGTATACCATTATTATAAGTTTTTCCCTTTCGAAAACCTTTACATTTCTTTGAATTCCTGTTTAATGGGCACAAGACTTTAAGAGATGTGCTCCAATTTCTGTGTAAGAGCCATGTGTCACTGAATGGATTCATCATCAAACTCGATGAGCTGACGTCTTTCTGGTGTTCCCATGTTGCCATCTACAAGGCCAGAATGACCTCCTCCTGTTGATGCTTTAGAGGATTGGGAGATTATGGAATCTTCCCGTTGCTGTGTAAACTTTTGAGGGGCTAATGGGTATTCTCATAACAGGTGGAAATACTGAACGGTCTCCTCATGTATCCCGGAGATGGGACTGAGGGAGTGATTGGTCTTCTCCTGATACCATATAACAGACACGTGTCTAAATTACCTCTTCCTTTCTCATGAAAGAAGTCTCAGATAGTTTTTTTCATTATCCAATTCCCTTGCAATAGGCTTGGTGAGTCTGAATGGCCTCCTGTTATCCCAGTGTAACGATCTCCAGTCACTGTGTGACCGCTTTTAGTTCCTATGTCACAGACTTGAGGAGGCTGAATGGACTGCTCCTGTTGCTGTTTAACAGGATACTGGTGCAGCATGGCCTACTGTTATAGGCTCGACTGGCTGATTGGCCTCCTTCTGTAAATGCATATCAGGCACCACGGGCTGAATAGCCTCGTCCTGTTTTGGTGTGACAGGGTCGAAGGCCTGAATATCATCCTGTTGTTCCTGTGTAACAGGCTGGAGAATGGATTACTCAACTATCTGTGTAATTCACTTCACTCGTTGACTCCTTCTGTCATTCAAATAAGATCTTCTTTATTTTTTGTTATCTCCAATGGTTACTGGATCAACCTGATCATTCTTTCGTTATATGCCAGCACCTTCATTGCAGGAATCAGTTGAGGGAACCATCTCTGAGCTGCTTCCAATATAACAACACCCTTTCTTCATTGAAGAGGCTAAATCTGTACACACTACTCCAGATGTGATCTTCCTGTACAGCAGCAGCAACACTTTCCCAGCCTACTGTAAGGTTCCCACCCAGGTTAGAGCAGTCTCAGCTCTCTGGGGGAATACAGAGCATTGTTGGAAGATCATTGTCCTTCTCTACTCCACAGCATAACGGGAGATCTGGAGAAATTAAAGTTTGCGAAGATCATAAATGATGTGGCGAGATTATCTCTGCCATTAATCTCCCGAGAGCTCACATCGCTCAGATTCCACAGGATCTAGTAAGGTGGAGAGTAAAAACAGCAAGGAGGAGCAAACATTGATGGGAGTTATATATCAAAGTGAAAGCTGCAATACAAATGCTGGACATGTTATAAAACAGGAAATGAGATATGCACATTTGTGGGTACTGCAGAAAAGATATATGTTTAAATTATATCTAAACTGTGTTAACCTAATTGAATGCTAATGCTGGGAAAATGGATTTCATGACCGCGTGTGAGATGGTTTACATGAACATTATGTTGAGCACTGAGCTCGAGATCAGGTTATTTAGGAAGTAGTGTTGAGTGATCAGAAGAACTAATTGAAAATTTTGCCGAAAAGGACCTTTTGGGAACAGTGACAACAATGTATTGGTTTTCTTTTATGCTGTTTGAGTACACGACAGTTTTTGTTGTATTTGAAGTAACCGTTATAAATCTGAGTCTTGCAAGCCATGAAGGTGTGAGGTGGAAGTGGGGACTACAGATGCTGGAGATCAGAGTCGAAGAGTGTGGTGCTGAAAAAGCACAGTCAGGCAGCATACCAAGAGCAGATAAATCGATATTTTGGGCATAAGCCCTTCATCAGGAATGAAGCTTATGGGCCGAGGGTGCTGAGAGATAAATGAGAAGAGGGTGCGGCAGTGGGGAGGTAGCTGGGATTGCGATAGGTAGATGAAGGTGGGGTTCAAAGTGATAGGTGATAAAGGGAGACAAAACGCCTCATCTACTGCATCCATTAAACCCAATGTGGTCTTCTCTACATTGGCGAGGTAGGAGGTCAACTTGTAGATCACTTCAGGGAACATCTCTAGAACAGCCACATTGAACAATTCCATCGCCTTGTGGCTGAGCACTTTAACTCCCCTTCCCACGCTGCCAAGGACATGAGGGTCCTAGACCTGCTCCATCGCCAAATCCGAGCCACCAGAAGCCTGGAGGAAGAAAGCCTCTTCTTCTGCCTTGGGACCATCCAAGCAGGGGGATCATAGTGGATTTCCCCATTTCCCCTAATCCCACCTTATCCCACTCCTACCTTCCAAGTCAGCACCGCCCTTTTGATTGGTGCTATGTGTCCACCTTCCTTCCTGTCAATCTGGTCCCCCCTCCTCTCTGACTATCACTTTCAACCCCACCTTTATCTACCTATTAGATGAAAGGAGGCAGCTTAGAAAATGCCAGGTGTTGCAGTAAGCCAGTGGACTCACAGAAATATAGGATCCAGCAAAGGATGACCAAGAAACTGAGAAGAAAAACAAAAAGAGAAAAAGCGTGCAAACGAAAGAAAAACATAAAGACTGCTAAAAAGCATCCACTAATGTATGAAAAAAAAAGATCAAATGTGGTGCAGTTGGTGTGCGTTCAGGATAAGTTATTGCAGAGAACAGAGAAATTGCAGGGAAAGGAAACAGTTTCTTTGGTGTCTACCTTCATGGAAGAATGTCCAGAAATTCTTCCAGAAATACCAAGTGACCATGGGACTTGTGTAAGTAAAGTCTGAGATCATTCTTATCAGTGTTGGGGTCATCTTTGAAAAGAAAGCTGGATTGAGTATTTATAAATCTGACAGACCAGATGTACTTCATACATGTATTTCAGAGGAAGCAGCAATAGACACATTGATTGCATTGCGGACTGAATATTTTAATTAGAATCTGACCATAGGGCAGGTGCCAGAGAACTGGAGAACTGCTAATACGATTCCACTTCACAGGAAGGGTGGAAGAAATAGATCAGGGAATTATAGACGAGCCAGTGTTAAATCACTCTTAAGGAAACTACTGGAGAAAAAAGGGAAGGAAAAAAATCGAACTCCAATCAGAGTCGCAAGGTTTGATCAGGGATAATTATCATGACTTTATCAGAAGGTAGTCACATCCAAAGGATTTGATTGAATTAGTTTGAGGAGGTCGATTGTTTTGTTTTTTTAGGAAGTCCTTTGACAAATTTCTACCTGGGACACTGAGAAATAAAGTAAAATCTCACAATATGAAGCAAAACTTGACAAGTTACAACGAAAACTGTCTTAGTAGCAGGAGACAGAGGGTGGTGGGAGAAGGCTGTTTGTGTAACTGGAGTCCAGGGTCCCCTGGTGTACCACAGGGATCAGAGGTGTATCCCTTATTGTTTGAGTGTGTGTATATATATATATATATATATATATATATATGAATGTGGAGGGGGCTAGGTGGAGAATGGGGAAGGTGTGATAAGGCCACCGAATAGACATTGTGGAGACAAAGTCACACCTGCACATTGAGAATAACCTCCACCATTTTGGGTGGTACTATCACGGTGCTAAATAGGATAGACTTCAAACAGATCTAGCAGCTCAAGTCTGGGTGTCCATAAGATGCTGTGGTTCATCTATAGGAGCATAATTGTACACCACACAAACTCATGGCCTGGCATATCCCCCTCACAACAATTACCATCAATCCAGAGGATCAACCTTGGTTCAATGGATGTGCAGGTTGGCAGGATCAGCACTGGGCATACTTGAAAATGAAGTGTCAGCATTTTGAAGCCACCAAACAGGACTACTCGTGGGCCAAACAGCATAAGCAGTAAGTGATAGACAGAGCTAAGTGATTCCACAAGCAAAGGATCAGATCTAAGTTCTGCGGTCCTTCCACACCTTGTAGAGAAACGTTGGGGACAATTAAACAATTCACTGGAGAAAAAGATTCCACAAATAACCCCTCCCTCCATGATGGAAGAGCCCAGCACTTCAGTGTATAACATAAGGCTGATGCATTCGCAACAATCTTCAGCCAGACGTGCTGAGTGGATGATCCATCTCAGCCCCCTCCAGTGGTCCTCAGTAATTCAGTTATCAGTCATCAACCAATTCGATTCAGTCCACGCGCTATCCAGAAACGGGTGGAGATACTGGATACTCCAAAGGGTACATAATCTGACAACATTCTGGCAATAGTACCAAAAACTTGTGCTCCATAACTTGCCACTCTCCCAGCCAAACTGCTTCAATATAGTTACAACATTGGCTTTCCCTGATTACTTGAAAATTACTCCAAGTATCTCCTGTATATACAAAGCACAACAAATCTTTTCTGGCCAATTACCACCCCATCAGCCAACATTCGATCATCAGTAAAGTGGTGGAAGGTGTCAGTGATTTTCAGCAGCACTTGCTCAGCAATACCCTGGTCAATGACGTCCAGTTTGGGCTCCACCAGGTCCACTCAGCTCCTTACCTCATTACCGTGGTTCAAATATGGACAAAAGAGCTGAATTCCAGAGGTGGGGTTAGAGTGACAGCCCTTTATGTCAAGGCTGCCTTCGACCCTGTCTGGTAACAGAAAACAGCGAGGAAGATAAATGTTGTGTTGACCTTCATTTTAGTGGGATTTGAGTCAAGGAGTAAGGTTGTCTTACTCCAGCTGTACAGGGCCTGGTGAGACATTAATTCGAACATTGTGCAGCATTATGTGAAGTTTTGGTCTGCTCACCTAATAAAGGACAAACCGGACATTGAGGCAGAGCAGTGAAGGATGACCAGACTGGTCTCTGGGATGACAGGCTTGTTGTGGGAACCGAGTTTGAGGTGACTGGGCCAGTATTCAATGGGGTTTAGGAAAATGAGTGGAGATCGCAGTGAAATATACACAATTCTGACAGGGTGAGACAGATTGGAAGCAGACATGATTATTCCCCTGTCTGAGATGTCTAAAACAAGGGACCACAGCATTAGGTACAGGCAGGTCACACTGCATTGAGATGAGAATAACTGGCTGCATTCAGACATTGGTGACCCTGGGGAATTCGCTCGCACCTGGAAACCAAGACACTGATTATAAGTAAGGATTTAGATACAGTAAAGGGATGGTTGGAGAGCAGGAGTACGGGATGGAAATGAAGGACGGACCATCATTACATTGAATTGGGTAGCAAACTCGGTGGACCAAACGTACTACTGCACTTCCTATTTTATCGCTTCCCAAGGTTACTCACAGGAACGGATATGTACATCATGTGAGGTAAGTGCATTGAGGATTTTTTTTCCATGCACTAGAATGGGGGAGGGTCAATGTGTTGTATGACCTATTCCTTGTCCGCTGTTTCTGTGCAATCTGTGGGAAAGCTCTGCAAATGTTGTCATATGCTCTCAGATGTTAGGAAGGACGACTGTGTTCTCATTCCCTTTTCCGACACTGATGCAGAGGCCGGGTGTTCTGTCCGGTTTCATCTTTTCAGACCTCGGTGCAGTTTGATACAAATGAGTGCCTTGATTGGCAGTTTCAGAGACCATTGAAATGTTTATCACACGTCAGGGTCTTTGGAGTCAGTTTTAGGCCAGCCCAGGAAATCACGGGAGATTCACTTCCTAAAAGTACATTGGAGAAGGAAATTCTGTTTACAATCGAGGTTGGCTTCAAGGTCACTGTTACTGACCCCAGGTTTTAGATCTCGATATTTTATTAATTGTTTTTAACTTCCACCTGCTGCCAGAGCATTATCCCGGTTTGGATTAGTAATCCAGTGACATTTCCACAACAGCACCCTCTCCACATGGGGACCTGTCAGAAACCACACTGAGCAGGATATTTCTGTGCTGCTTGACAGCTCTGTCAAAAACAACTCCCACCCAATTTCACTGTCTTGATGGGACTAAGGGGGTGATAATTGGTCAGATTGTAATTATTCGCCTCTTAGGGGACGGGATATAGCTGAGTAATTTTCAACATTGCCAGGGAGATGTTAGAGTTGGAGCTGGAAGGAAACAGCTTCCCCAGGGACACGGCTTGTTGTGCAGCACAAGGCTTCAGTCCTATTGCAGGACTGGGGTCAGGGCCCATTGCCTTTGTTGTATCTACTGTGTTCACCTGTTTCTTCATCTCACATGCAGCAAATCGAAATAATCACAGACTGGCATCTGTGATTTTGTGGGCATCATGATGAGGGTGAGATGTATCATCGACTCAACACTTCTGGCAGAGGATGGTGCAGATAAAACATCCTTCTCTTTTACACTGATGTGCAGGTCTGTTCCATTATTTAGGATGGGGATGTTTGTGGAGCCCTCTCCTCCAGTCATTTGTTTGATCGTCCATCACCATTTATAACTGAATGTGGCAGGACTGCAGGGCTTCGATCAGATCTGTTGGTCAAGTCCGGTAGCTTTAATGAGTGAGCATCAGGTTAAAGTTCATGTGATTCTGACTCTGACATGTTCACCCACACTCGTCACTGAGCCATAGATGGTGTTGATGGTAATGACAGACTGAGGTGTTATCCTGGCAAAAAGTTACAGGTTATGGTTTAATGCAGGTCTGCTTCTCCTGTTGCTGTGGTCTACAGCACTACATGAATACGCAGTTTCCAGCTGCAATATCTGCAATGCTGTCTGTTCTGTTCCCCAATTCTCACTGAGACCTATTCACCCATCAGCCCTGTACTCAGTGCCCTAACCTGGTTTCTGATGTGGAAATACTTCCATTTTCAACTCTCATTCTGCTGAGGGTCTGTCTCCCCGCGTGTTGCTTCCAATCTGACTCATTCCACAAAAGCATTTAACTGATCTTAATTCAAATATTTGATTCACCTGAATCTTTTTCCTTGAGAAATACCATCTTCTGTGCTTAAAGTGAATGTGTTTCCTCTGTTTCTCTCCCTGACCATGATTCAGAGCTCTATAGTGTCAGTGATACCAGCCTTATGTAGTTTCAGAGCCAGTTAATTCTCTGGATTCCCAATCATCTTCACCACATTGTATGTTTTCTCTTTAGGTTCGATGCCTTGTCATTCTTGGCTGCCTTGTCCTCCCATGAGTATGTTTCATCAGCTTGGGGTTTCATTTCTGGTATTATCTTCCGAATTATCCCCAGAAACTCCTGCTATTGCTGCTATATGGTCTTTTCTGCTCAGCTCCCCTTCCAATTAACTCTGGACAGCTCCTCCCGCCTGTCTTTGTAGTTACATTGCTGAATTATAATCACATTACATCTTGAAGAAAGCATTACGTATAAACTGAAAGAATGAGTTTTGAAAGATGGGCCACGAAGATTGGTGGATTTCTTAACTAGATACAAAGGGAGAATGAGAGAGAGGGAGAGAGAGAGGATAGAGACATAGAGATGTGGAAAATGAGATAACTATATTATCAAAAGAAGTAGATGTACTTCCCTCAATCTTTTGGCAATTCCTGTGTGCTGTGGTCCTTTGTACAGTGCACGTGCAACAGAGCAATATGTTCAAACGCTGGGTCTGATGCCATAACTTTCCTCTCCAATAATATGACAGACACTAGCTTTGGAAAGAACCCAACAGGCCAACATATTTAATTCCTGGTAAAAGGGGATTAACTGAACTAAGTTTGGAAACCAGAAACAAGAATTTCTAACACACATTCTGATAAAAATGAGAGACTAGAGTTGGGAATCCCAGAAAAGGGGGAACGTTGAGAGAAAGGGAAGGCATCACTTCAGATGAGGATCAAATAATGTTATTCATCATGTGCATCATTTTTTGTTAACTGCGTCTCCGTTGTTCATTCAGATCGTGCTGTACACATACGAAGAGTGTTACTTATCTGAACACACACTGATTAAACAGTGTATATAAAATCTTTTTTTTTCTCCATTTCAGACTGTCCTGTTGTCATGCTAGCAGGATATATGAACTCCAATTGGCCACCAAAAGACATGACCCACTATCACTAGTTTCCATACATACAGACAAAGAAGGACACCACGTTGACTGTGACAGTGCACACTTCCTAGGACAAAGCCACGCACGGAAGTTCTGAGAAACATGACATTCTAGCCAGAAGTCCATCAACAAACGCATCAATTTAGATCCTATCTACCTTCCCTTGAACAAAAAACTGGAAATGACATCATGCACCTTAAGAAACCAAGACCTAGAAATAGAAAGACGAGACTTACTACCTGTGTGTCACCAGAGACTCTCACTAATGATATTCCCTAGTCACGGTGACGAAACATCTGAAAACAACCTCCAAGCTCAGCGAGTTAAACTGCATACTTATAAATTGTTCTTTTTCTCTTAATAGTGGAATTTGCGACTACTTTGTCACTCATATTTTAAAAGATTATGAGGTGAGGTGAGCTTTTCTCAATGTGTGGTTTTAATTAACGGGGCGTTCAACATCGGCATCATAACAGTTTGAAGGCTTGTTGTATGGGATTTAGACAGATTTGAACAGATGTGGGGTACAAAAGGTCCCAGCAGATTCCATCACTTGGCAGTTAGTGACCTCGATCTTCAAATAAAACAGGTACAAAATTCATTTAATTTTGTTTCCTTGTGGTTGGTTAAATTAAAAGAAATGGCTTTTATTATTACTAAAGAGGTTCTGAGGTTTAAAGGTGTTTCCCAAATTTGCCAAGAAAGTGTAGAAAGACAAAGGAAGGGCATACTTTTAGAATTAACATGTAGATTAGAATCAGGTTTCACCAGAGACAAAAGGAAAGCTGTCATCATAATGGAGTTGGTCAAGCACTTTGATCTATCAGAGAAGCAGGAAACTGCAGTCGAGTTCGAGAAACTTAAATTGCAAATATGACAACTGGAGTTAGAAGATAAAGAGAGAGACTGAAAGAGAGAGAAGATAGAGAAAGAGAAAGAGAGGAAAAAGGAAGAGAGGGAGAATTTGAAATTCTGAAGTTTGTTATTAGATAAGAAAGTTAAATTAGCAGAATGAAGATGAAGCGAGAATGTAGGGATGCATACAACTATGTTAATACATTGCCATATTTCGGTGAGAAAAATGCCCAAACCGTTTTTATTTCATTTGCAAAATTGGCTCGGCAGATGGCATGTCCAGTGAACTTGTGGGTAATTCTAGTTCAGACTAAGCTGGTGGGTACAGCTTGAGAAGTCTGTGCAGTGCTGTCACATGGGGGAGCAAGAGATGATGCAGATGTCAAACAGGTTATTTTGAGTGCTTATGAATTGGTACGAGAGAAAATAGACAGTGGTACAGAAATATAGAGACAGAACCAGGTCAGGCTTATATTGAGTTTGAATGAATTGAGCACAGTCATTTTGATAAATGGGTGCAGGCCTTTAAAATGGATAAGACCTGTGAGGCCTGATGGGAGATTATTCTGCTGGAGGAGTTTAAAGACTCACTTCCAGAGATGGTAAGAATTCATGTGAATGAACAGAAAGTTCAAGAAGTGAGAAGCGTGGCAGAAATGGCAGGTGAGTATGCATTGGCGCATGAGATGAAATTTAGCTTCTGGGAGGATTTTCATCCTGTGAGTGATAAACATTTGGAGAAGGGGGAGATCCTACACTACAAAACATAGAGAAAAGCACACTGGCAATAGGTTACCGCAGGTGAAAAATACAAGTCCAAGGGGTTGAAAGAAAGTGAAAGGCCTCAGGTTTTCTTACAATAACGTAGTGGAACACATAAAAATTACAGTGCCAATGGGTTAAGAAGGGCACTGTGTAAAGGTGTTTTCACTGCAGTAAGTTGGGACACACGGTGCTGGGCATTGAAGGAAGACATTTTGGGAAAAGATGTCATAAAGGAATTTAAGTCAGTGGCATTAGTGAACCTGGGTATGGAGGCATTGTCTGGTTTGTATAAAGAATTAGCCTCAATATATAAACCTTACTAAGGAAAAACGGTGTGTGGGGGGAGGACAAGTAGTTATAATTTTCCAAGATACGGGCCCTGCTCAGTTTCTAACAGTTGAGCGGTAAGGGGCGGGAAAGGCACAACAGATCAGGCAGCATTCGACGAGCAGGACAATCGTCACATCAGGCATAAACCCATCGTCAGGAACGTGGCGGGGGGAACAGGGGGCTGAAAGAGAAATCGGAGGATAGGAGATGGGCTGGTGGGAGGGTCACTGGGAGGGCGATAGGAAGAAATAGGTGGGAGTGATTGTGATATGTCAGAGGGGAGGGTGGATTGGATAGGTGGGAAGGAAGATGGACAGTTAGGACAGTTCAAGAGGGTAGTGCGTAGTTGAACGGTTGGATCTGGGTTGAGGCTGGGGGAGGGGAGATTCAGATATTGGTGAAGTCAACGTTGATTCTGCATAGTTTGAGGGTTCCAGCTGTCCTACCACCTATCCATTTCACCTTCCTCTCCGCCCTTTCACCATCAGACATCAATTGCATCTACTGATCACCTTCCAAGTTACCTTCCACCCAGCTCCACCCCACTCTCCTATTTAATTCTCAGCCCCTTCCCCCTCCCTTACCCCCCAACTTTCCTGATGAAGGACGTATGCTTGAAATGTCAACTCTCATACCCCACGGATGCTGCCGGCCTGCTGTGCTTTTCCAGCCCCACACTTTTCAACTCTGATCTCCAGCATCTGCAGTCCTCACTGTCCCTCGGCCTCGAATAGTAAGAGGTGGAAGTATTTTCACTCTTTCTGACATGTTACTCAACAGCGTGGTAATTTGTGGAATGGGGACAGAAATTAAACATTCCCTGTGTAACATTAGGTTGGAGTGCCAAATCAATCTTGGGGAAGTAACAGTGAGAGTGAGTGACAGAGTGTCTGTTCCAGGAATACAGTTTGTTCTTGGGAATGATTTAGCAGGATCCAAGGTGGGAGAGGCAACCCCTTGTGGTGGAGAAGCTGAAGTAAGACCAGGGAACTGGGGAATTAAAAGAAAAATACGCAGGGATTTTTCCAGACTGTGTAGTAACAAGATCCCACTGTCATAAGTTCCAACAGGAAGGAAAACCGAAAGAAAATGCCAAAGGAGGTGGTGCACGGAAGACTCAGGCTAAAGCATTTCTAGTGGCTGGAATGCACAAGGACGTGGTTAGTTTTTGTTGTACACGTCAGACATGCCAAATGGTAGGTAAGTCACGGGCAGTATAAGCCAGCACCTTTGTTGCCAATTCCTGTATTCGAACAACCTTTCCCATGGGTTACTCGCTGTGGGCTACGCAGTGTGATTCAGTCAGACCAAGGGTCTCATTTTACCGTGCAGCTGTTTGATGACGTCATGGATAGTTTCGGCATACAGCAGTTTGAATGAAGTGCATCCCATCCCGAATCCCAGGGAGCCTTGGAAGCTTGGCATCAGATGTTGAAGACAATATTAACAGCGTACTGTCAGAGTTACCCGAATGATTGGAATAAAGGTGTCTCATTATATTGTTTCCCATTAGAGATGCCCCAAATAAATCTACTCATTTTACTTCCTTTGAGTTAATATTCGTACATGAAGTGAAAGGCCCTTTGAAATGAATGAAATATAAATTGACAGGACCAAAGTCGGAGATTTCACACTTGGATTATGTATGCAAGGTGAGGGATAGATTAGACCGAGTAGGTGAGTTATCTAAACAGCAGCTGAAGAGGGCACAGTGTAGAGTGAAGCAGGCGGAACGGTGGCACAGTGGTTAGCACTGCTGCCTCACAGCGCCAGGGACCTGGGTTCAATTCCCGCCTCAGGCGACTGACTGTGTGGAGTTTGCACGTTCTCCCCGTGTCTGCGTGGGTTTCCTCCGGGTGCTCCGGTTTCCTCCCACAGTCCAAAGATGTGCGGATCAGGTGAATTGGCCATGCTAAATTGCCTGTAGTGTTAGGTAAGGGGTATATGTAGGGGTATGGGTGGGTTGCGCTTCGGCGGGTCGGTGTGGACTTGTTGGGCCGAAGGGCCTGTTTCCACACTGTAAGTAATCTAATCTAATAATGTAACAGGTGGTAGATAAAAACTCTGAAACTTTGACGATTTCCCGAGGGGATGAGGTATTAGTATTGCCACCAGTGGTAGGAAATACATTCAAGCCAGGTTTAATGGCCCCTTTCTCAAATTAAAAAAAAATATTAAATTAAACTATCTGCTAAAGCTACCGGATCTGACAAAAAATGTTAGAGAATGTCATGTGAATGAATAATGCTCCAGACACATTGAAGACTGAGGAACAGAGTTGTGGCCAGATGTACAAATTGTGCAGGTTATCTGTATGATGTAGTGATCTTCAGCAAGTGATTGGAAGCTCACATGTTACAGTTGGCAGACAATGTTAAACAATTACGAGAAGCAAACTTGATAATAAACTGAAAGAAAACAGAATTCGCGAAGGCAGAGGACATTACATTGGACATGGAAGGTTGACCCCATGGAAAACAAAGACGAATTTCCACGACCATCCTCGAAGAAAGAGGTGCTTCGACGTTTGGAACTGAATGGATTCTATCGGAAGTTTGTTGCAAACTTCAGCAGCGCATTGGCACCACTGATGGATTTATTAAAAAAGGAAAGAGAATTGTGGTGGACAGAACAATGCCAGGCGGCATTTGAGAATTAAAGGTTTAATCACCACACCAGTTTTGAAAATTGTGTGAGATGCTAGGGATATAGGGCTCGGAGATATACTGATACAGAAAGATGATGATGGAATTGAGTGGCCAATTGGCTTCTTGTCGATACTTGTCAATATCCACCAGAAAGAAATACAAAGTTTCCATTATTGAAAAAGAATGATTAAGTTTTGCACTGGAGTGACAATATTTTAATATTTATATGCCAAAGAAAATGTCGGAGATGATTGTGGATAACGACAAACCTCTCGCATTTTTTTGAATATTTAAAGGCCAGAATATGAGAGTATTTAATTGGAGTCTTATCTTACTGACTTTAAACTTACAAAATGTACATGCTGTGGGTCCTAAAATGTGATTGCAGATGTGTTTTCACAGATTTAAAGGAAAACGTTTAGATAAGATTTGACTTATTGCAGTGTTATATATGTGTGCAGAATTAATATGGATGGTATAGCTGGGATTAATACTTTTGTAATCCATAATAATGTAATTAAGATTAATTAGAGGAAGAGAAATTAAGCTATCTTTTCATTCTGCTGGCTCATGTTTTTTTTCTCTCTGAAGGGGGGCGATGTTATGAAGGCTAAAGCATGTCCAGTCACTTTAAGACAGAACGAGTTTTGCTGAATAGAAAGTACAACCACAGATGCCAGCTAAACGTCAGGCTGTTCCACATGTCACCATTAGCTGGGAAATGGATACCTGAGTTTTGGTTGCTGTTTTGACAACAATTCAGATACAACCAAATAGTTTAAATAACGCTCAGGATAACAGAAGCCAACGGAATGTGAATATTATTGCTTGGAAACCTGGAAAGCAATCAAATTAGGAGAATTATTTTATCATGGGAAGTATATAAACCCAGCATTTGGAAACTAGAGGGAGAGCCACTGCGACCCAACAGCAGAGTAACTGCTGTAGAGCAGGAGTGCTAACTGGCCATCTCAAACACATTCTATCAAAAATACATGTCCATGTAAAAACTATTTGCTGCAAACAAAAACATGACCCAGGGAGATCAGCAGCTGGAAGAGTGAACACAGCGGGGAAGATGAATTCTGTGTGGTCTTGAGATTGTCATGTTTCATATGTGGATTGTTGGAACAGCATATTTTTACAGAGTTGGAGTCAGATAGTAAGTAGCTCAGAAAAGACGGGCTTGTATTTGTGAATAGTTGTTGTTTAGTGTTCACTATTAAAGTTAAGAAACTAACTTTTGACTTTTTGTGTAAATAGTGGAATGTAGGAGATCTGTGTCACTCATATTTTAACAGATTACGAGGTGAGGTGAGCTTTTCTGGGTGTTTGATTTTAATTAACAGAGGGGTTCGACTCCACCTTGTAAACGTCCATCCACGCTAACCCCATTTCCCTGCAGTTGGCCCATATCCTTCCAATCCTTTCCTATCCACATATTTATCAAAATGCTTTGAAATGTTGTTAATGTACCCCCCCCCCCCCGCCCCACCCTCCATTACATCTGCTGGCAGCTCATCCACGTACCAGCCTCTGTGTAAAGAAGTGGCCACTCAGGTTCCCTTTTATCCCTTCCACTCTAAACTTAAACTGATCCTCTCTCATCCTCGATTCTCTAAACCTTGGAAAGAGACTGAGAGTATTAACCCTATCCATGCCCCTCGTGATCTTATACAGCTCCATAAGGACTCCCTCAGTCTCCTACACGCTAAAGAAAATGTCCTAGCTTGTCCAAACTCTCCCTATAACTCAAACCATTGGTTCCTGGCAACGTCTTTGTAAGTTTCTTGTGCACTCTTTCTAATTTAATAACATCAACCACATAACAAGGTGACAAAACTGAACAGAATACTCCAAGTGCGGCCTTACGTGTGTAACTGCAACATAACTTCCGAACTTCCGTACTCAATGATGAAGGCCAATGTGCCAATAGTCTTCTTCACTGCCCTGTTTACCTGTCACTCCACTCTCAGGGAACCGTGCACCTGAACAACAAAGTCTCTCTGCCCACTGCAAACCTTAAGGCCCTCCCATTCACCGTGAAATTCCTACCTCGATTTGAGTTTCCAAACTGCAAGACCTCACACTTCTATTTTAAATTCCATTTGCCATTTCTCGGCCCACTTCCCCACCTGATTAAGGTCCTGCTGGAATTCCTGATAATCTTCCTCACTGATCATGCTCCCAATTACTTTAGTGTCATCTGCAAACTAACTAGTCATACCTTGTACATTCTCAACCAAATCATAGATAACAAACAACCATGGACCCACCTCTAGTTTGAAAAGCATCCTTCCGCTAAACCCTCTGCTTCCTACCATCAAGCCAACTGTGTATCCAATTGGCCAGTTCCCCCAGCATTCCACGTGATGTCACCTTCCAGAGCAGCCTGCCATGTGGTACCTTGTCAAAGGCCAGACTGAAATCCATAGAGACAATGGTTACCGCTCGGCCCTCATCAACCTTCCTGGTCACTTCACCAAAGAAATCCAACAAATTTGGGAAGCATGATCTCCCACTCACGTCTATGCTGACTGCTCCGAATCAAACCCTGTGTAAGTAATGGGTGCAGTCAATGGTATGTTGTCCTTCATTGTAAGATAATTCGAGTGCATAAGTAAAGCCATCTTCCTGGTGTTGTAGGGCCTTGCTGAGAGAGTATTCTGGGACACTCCGTACTGATTTGATCTCCTTTGTAAGGAATGATCTCCTTACCATAGACACGGATGATGGTAACGTGAGGATAGAGTGAAGAAGCTGAGTGTTTAATCTGTCGAGCTGAGAGACGAAGAAATGGTGATGCTGAAACATGAGGAGTGGCAGCGATCACTTATTTGCAAAAGAGACATTGACAGGGAGAGAAATTCCACACTTTACCCAGGATTGGTTGGTTTGATTTATTGCTACGTTTACCTCAGTACAGGGAAACACTTTATTTATGAGCAGTGAAGGCAGGTCATATTAAGCAAGACCAGACAGATCATAGGGTGGAAATAGACTTGGACAGAGTAAGGCATACAGGTTACACTGAACAGGACGTGCACTAGACAAGATCAACATGAACAAGATCACCATTATTTGAACTTAGAGCGTCCATTCATCAGTCTAACGTGACTTTCCTAATAGTTTATATGCCTAAATTAACTCTCCCCACGTTATTGTACAGTCGGCCTGTGAACCCGTACTGAACGTCATGTTGCTCACAATCCCCAACAGCAGCCACAATACCTTCCATCTGAAACAGGTAGCCATTCCCACCAGCTTCCGCCGTACACAGAGAACACCAGACTGGCTTCTCGGAGATGGAAGTTACCTTCTTGAGACTGCACACAAGACATATGACTTCCCTGCTCACAGTGAGAAAACACGTTAATGTCCCACGTGTGTATCATAAGCAACGGAACCGCGAGGAACAACAAGGAGCAGTCTGTCTGTGCAGCCTCTGCTCCATTTGGTCATCATGTTAGAGCATCAATTAGGAGACAGTGAGGACTGCCGATGCTGGAGATCAGACTCCAGAGTCGATTGCTGGAAAAGCACAGCAGGTCAGAGAGCATCCGAGAAGCAGGAGAATTGATGTTTCTGGCGCAAGCCGTTCATCAGGAATCAACATCAATTATCTCATCTGTCCCTGTGTAAGTGTATTGAGGGGGAATGGCCTCCTCCTGTTCTTGTATAAGTGGCTCAAGGGGCTGAATGGCTTCCTCTTGTTCCTGTATAATTGACTCAAGGGGCTGAATGGCCTCATCCTATTGCTGTGTCAGTGCCTCAACAGACTGACTGGCTTCTTCCTCATCCAATTGGACAGGGCCAAGGGCCTGATTGGGTTACGCATGCTTCCTGTTTCACAGGTCGATGTACTGACAAGTGTGATGATGCTGCAGCTTTCAGAGATTATTTTGTACTGGTTTATTTTAAGAGAGAGATTGAATAATCGTTCCCAAACTGGCTAGTTAAGACTACTTGAGTAAACAGGGAGGCCTTGAGTTTATTTTAATGCAGCCTGAATAGGTGTGGCCAGCTCTCACAGATTGGGAGTTTTGGTTTCTCAGTAACATCAGAAACTATTGGGGTCTCCACAGAGTTGGAAGCTTCAGTGGATGTCTCCTGGCTGCTACTCTCTCTGAATTTTCTCTTGATGCGGTTTTTAATTCCTGAAATGGAGAAATCTTTGTGAAAATCCGTGTCTGAATATTGCTTTTTGCCAGGGGCTGTTATTGTATGATTTTCCTATATTGGAACAATTCGTTAGTAATAGTTCCTAGATCTATTATTCTGTTAATTTGTCCAATAGAAATAAGTTGTTCTAAATTCCCCTTTCTTTGGTTTCATTTTATCTTCCCTGTTTAAATAAATGGTGTTTTGCTTCACACCAAGTAGTTTGACCAGTCACATTGCATCTGGAACAAACATTTTACATTTCCTTTAAAATATGAAAACATTGGAGTTTAGGCTACTGCCTTCAAATATTTTCAAGGGGCTCTGGTGTGGTCCATCACACTAGAATCCTTCTCTTCCTGAGTAATAGGCTGGAGGCACTGAATGGACTGTCCTTGTTCTTCTCCAACAGTGTCAATGGGCTGAGTGACTTCCTCATATCCCTGTGAAACCAGCGTGATGTGCTGAATGAACTCTTGTTTTACTGTGGCAATGGGCAGTGTCCGGCCGTGCTGTTACATTAATGTTACTGACACTTTAACAGCACAAGCCTCAATGGAGTCTGGGTCTTGCTGCACACGGACACAGACCAGTTCAGGAGCTGACGGGGGACTAAATGCTCTGAACATTGTGGAATCTTAAGTGACCATCCCCACTTCTGATCTTATGGTTGGGAATGGAGAGACATTGATGAAGCAGCTGAAGCTGTGTGTGAAGAGGAAGCTTCCCTGAGGATCTCACACACAAGTGACCAAGGACTGAGATGATGAACATTTCCCTTTGTGCCATGTTTGATTCCCAACACTGGAGAGTTTACTCTGATGCCCATTAAGTCCAGTTTTGTTAAGCTCCTTGATGTCAACATAAGTCAACCACTGCCTTGATATCAGGGCCAGTCATTTTTACCTGACCCCCTGTGTCAACTTCCTTTGTTCATATCAATAAGCCATGGTATAGGAGCAGCAAGTGTTTTCTTCAAACAGGTGGCATTGAATGTCAGGGTTTCTCTTCTCAAGAGTGTTTGGGGAGCCAAATGACTGAAAGTATTTGAAGAGGAGGTAGACGGAGATAGACCTGTCAGAGAGGTGAGGGAGATGAAGAATTGGATATGAAAGAGGATTTGAGACCAAGAGCAGATCAGTCACGACCTTAGTGAAGGACAAGCAGGTTTGGGGAAAGAACGACCTGCCCCTGTGTCTGATGTTCTCCCATTCTGTTATTGGAAAGTTAGTGGGTGTTATTTTCATGGATGTTCTGTTATTGAATGTTGCCGTCAGGGAGACCAGAGGATTTTGTGAGCCATCGCTGGGTGAGGTATGGGGGCTGTATTCACAGTGAATTTGGATCTACAACATGACCCACAAATGGAGCACAAGTTGCAGAGAGGGGAAGCTCTGTAAAGAGAGATGAGGGGCCTCTTTCATATCGATCCTGGGTTTTACAATTACATTTCTCAAATCACATCAAAGCGTGTGGGACAGTCTTGAAGGGCCGAATGATCTCCTCTGTTTCTGTGAACCAGGTTATAGAAGTAAGTAGCCTCTAAATGCTCCTGCCTAACAGGTTTAATGGGCTGAATGGAACACAGGAACATGAGATTGAGGGACAGAAGTGAGTCATTAGATGCGTTGAACCTTCTCCACCAGGCACTAAGATTGTGGCTGATTATGTTGTGGACTCAGTCCCACTTTCCTGTCTCCATCCCATTATGCATCACTCACTTCTCTACCAAGTATCTCACTAACGCAGCTTTCAATCAATGTGAACATAGAGACACGATCAACTTCCAGTGAAGAGGATTCGGATTTGAAAGGTACTTTCAGAATTTTTCGTTATCCCTCTTATAGAATCAGAGTCGTGCAGAATAGAAACAGACCCCTTAGTCCAATCTGTTCACTCCGATCGGATATCAAATCTGATCCAGTCCCATTTGCCAGCATTTGGCCAATATCCCTCCTTTTTCAGGTACTTTTTAAATGTGCGGTTGTAACCGCCTTCACCACTTCCTCTGACAGCACTTTATGTACACACACCACTCTCTCTGTGAAACATTTATCTTCAGGTCCTTTCTAAATCATTCGCCCTCTCACCTTCAACCTATGGTCTCCTGTTCTGGGCTCCCCTACCCTGGGGAGCAGAGCATGGCTGTTCAGAATATCCATGCCCCTGATGGTTTTATAAACCTCGAAAATGTCACCCTTCAGCCTCTGACACTCCAGGGGGAAACACCTCAACCTAATCAACCTCTCGCTAAAGCTCAAACCTCCAGTCCTGGGACATCTGTGTAAGTCATATCTGCAGACAACCGAGTTGTACGCAGTATTCTTAAAGTGGCCTCACCAACATCCTGTACAGGTGCAACATGCCACCACAACTCCTATACTGAATGCTCTGACTGATTAAGGCAAATGTGTAAAATGTGTTCTGTACCGCACTGTCTGCATTCGACTCCACTTTCGAGGAACAATGTACCTGCAGCCCTATGTCCATTTGTTTCACCAGGCCCTTACCATTAGTGTATAATTTCTGCCCCGATTTGCCTTCCAAAAATGTGTAAACTCGTATTTATCTAAATTAAACTTCATCTGTCACTCCTTGCCCCTTTGTCCCATCTATTTGTGGTTTTGTTGTACTCTGAGATAATCTACTACATCAGCTTTCTGATGTCGTCTGTAAACTTACTAACAATGGCCACAATATTCACATCTAAATCCTTTACATAAATGATGAAATGTTGTGAACTCAGTACTGATTCTTGCAGCACACTGCTGCTCACAAGCCTCCAGTCTGAAAAAATCCCTCTTCCTTCAAGCCAATTGTGACGAGCTTCCTCTGTATCCCATGTGACCGAACCTTACTAATCGTTCTCCCAATCGGAATGTTGTGAACACCTTGCTGAGGTCCATATTAACAATGTCTACCAAACTGCCTTCATCAATCTTCTTTGTCACCTCTTCATAAAACTCAATCAAATTAATGAGACATGATTTCCCATGCAGAAAGCCACGTTGCCTACCCCGATCAGTCCTTGCCTTCCCAAATGGATGAAAATTCTATCCCTCAGATTCACCTCCAACAACTCACCCATCACCGATATCAGGCTCACTGGTCTATAGTTCCCCGGCTTTTTGGGTCACTGTTTCCTATTCTAGTCCCACTCCTCCACTGCTCACAACAAATGGTAAATGTAACCAGGTCGGTGACATGGCCGATGATATCAGTCTCAGACTGGGTCAGGATCAGTTTTAAGAACAAATCAGGCTAGTTTCTTTAATCTGCTAAAATAACACGTTTATGATCCAGAGCAATGTTACTCCAAGTATGATAAAAAAAACACTGATACACACTCTCTCTTTCTCTCTCTCTCTCTCTCTCTCTCTCTCTCTCTCTCTCTCTCTCTCTCTCTCTCTCTCTGCAATTTCACGTTGAAAGAACTTTGTCCAGATATTATTGGGACTCATGACAAAAGGAAAAATTGAGAGATTGTCCAAAATGTTATTCTGCTTCTGAAGATATTCTACTCACACAGCTGCTAGCAATGGGATTTTATCCTGGGAGAGTTGGAATTGGCTGAATTCCCTTTGCATTAGGCTGGCAGGAGGTCCCAGGTTAGCACAGTGGCTCAGTAGTTCGCACTGTTCCATCACAGCATCACGGACATGAGTTCAATTCCAGCCTCGGGCGACTATCTGTTTGGAGTTTGCATCTACTCCCCTTGTCTGCGTGAGCTTCTGATGGATGCTCCCGTACCCTCCCACAGTCCAAAGCTGTATAATTCAAGTGGATTGGTCAAATAGTCCATAGTGTTCAGCGATTTCTACTTTGGGTGCACTAGTCAGTGGTTACTGTAAGGCCATGGGAAGGGTACTCTTTTGAGGGTCAGAATGGTCTTGTTGGGCCGAAGGGCTCGTTTCCACACTGCAGGGATTCTATAAACATAAGAATGGTAACAATAACAGTAGAGTTTTGTTTTAGCTCGTACACGTTACTGTGATGAGGAATGATGAAGGAGAGAGACTACAATAGGCCGTTTCTTCTTGGGCAGATGACATTTTCTCCCTCTCTGAGTTGAATCACACAATGTTGTCATTTTCTCCCAAACTGGACCATGTGAGGTCTTCTTGTACATTGTCCAAACTATGTCTCCATTACATTCCCTTTTCCATGTTGGTGCATCATTGCTGCTGTCATACACAGAGACATATCCTGAGCAGAAAATGGTCTTGGTCGATTTGAAGACATTTTTATATGTCCCTGCGTCATTAAAAAATAAAATGTTTAATGTATTCAGAATACATAGAACATAGAACAGTACAGCACAGAACAGGCCCTTCAGCCCACCATGTTGTGCCGACCATTGATCCTCATGTATGCACCCTTACATTTCTGTGACCATATGCATATCCAGCAGCCTCTTAAATGTTCCCAATGGCCTTGGTTCCACAAATGCTGCTGGCAACGCATTCCATGCTCTCACAACTCTCTGTGTAAAGAACCCGCCTCTGACATCCCCACTCTTCTTTCCTCCAATCAGCTTAAAATGATGACCCCCCGTGTTAGTCATTTCTGCCCTGGGAAATAGTCTCTGGCTATCAACTCTATTTATGCCTCTCATAATCTTGAATACCTCAATTAGGTCCCCTCTCCTCCTCCTTTTCTCTAATGAAAAAATTCCGAACTCAGTCAACCGCTCCTCATAAGATAAGCCCTCCAGTCCAGGCAGCATCCTGGTAAACGTCCTCTGAACCCACTCCAAAGCATCCACATCTTTCCTATAATAGGGTGACCAGAACTGGACACAGTATTCCAAGTGCTGTCTAACCAAAGTTTTATAGAGCTGCAACAAGATCTGACGACTCTTAAACTCAATCCCCCTGTTCATGAAAGCCAAAACACCATATGCTTTCTGAACAACCCTGTCCACTTGGGTGGCCATTTTAAGGGACCTATGTACCTACACACCAAGATCTCTCTGTTCCTTCACACTGCCAAGAATCCTATCCTTAATCCTGTACTCAGCTTTCAAATTCGACCTTCCAAAATGCATCACCTCGCATTTATCCAGGTTGAACTCCATCTGCCACCTCTCAGCCCATCACTGCGTCCTGTCAATGTCTCACTGCAGCCTATAACAACCCTCTATACTGTCAACGACACCTCCAACATTCGTGTCATCTGCAAACTTTCTGACCCATCCTTCAATCCCCTCATCCGAGTCATTAAAAAAATTGCAAACATCAGAGGCCCTGTGGAACACCACTCACCATACACTTCCAGGCAGAATATTTCCTTCCACTACCACTCGCTGTCTTCTGTTGGTCAAAAAAAATAATGTTTTGTTTTAACAAATACAGAAATTGCTGGAAAAGCTCGGCAGGTCTGTCAGCATCCAGATGCCTTTTACATGATGTAATTGTCTCAGACTCCACCACTTCCTCTGGCAGCTCATTCCATACACACACCACCCTCTATGTGAAAAGGTGCCCCTTAGGCCGCTTCAAAATCTTTCCCCTCTCACTTTCCACCAATGTCCTCTAGTTTTGGACGCCCCTAAACTGGGGAAAACCTTGACTACAAATCTTATCCATGACCGTTCTGATTTTATAAACCTTTACTGCTGCGAAATGTGACTTCAATCAACACGAATGGCTGTACTTTCAATAATCCCGGGCCGAAATGCTGAAATTCAACATCGACACCTGTTCTTTCTCCATCAAGTCACAATTCTAAAAACAGTTTAATCAGTTTGTTCAGATATATTAGGAGACACTTCTGTGGGCTTTACACCAAGACCTTTGTGCCCAGAGGTAGGGACACGACCACCACTTGGCAATACCCATAAAGCTGTACCATTATTCTCCTGTGTGTTTGTTCATCAGCCTGTTATGACATGCTGTGACATACCTCTGCAACAGGCAGGACATGAATCCACACCTTCTGGGCCAGAGCTAGGAACACTACCAAACAATTTCAGGAATTGGAATCAAACCCAGAGCCATGACTCAGAGGCAGGTACACTACCCACTACACTACTATACCCAGATTTTGGGTCACATTTTAAGGGGCAGCTTTCAGCTCGGTGTGGATTTATTATAATCAGGTTACCATTACTGAACTACACAAAACATTCTGTTTTGTTAAACAAATGCAAGATCAAAATTAACTGTGAACATCTTTAATCGCTATTATCTGTAGTCTGCAATATTAGGGAAAGAAATCCTGCAGACACACTCTGCCCAATGAAGGGTCTCAAATAGATATTTATTACTGAACACCAAACACGGAGAAAGACCATAATTTCTGGTCCCAAAACACCGATCAGTATAACCCAACTCTCACGTGTGTCTGCCTTCTGGCTAAAACCATGAAATGATACCAGGCCGCTGATTTCTGTCCAGCCTCTCCTCCCCACTGACTGTGTCTGCAATCTGTCCCTCCTCCCTCTAACCACACAAGGCAACCCAAGCTCAGGGTCTTTGTGAAAATCAAGGCCGGAGTGTGCAGGCCTCCTGGAGAGGGGTGGGCATTTTAAAATTAAACGGGGAAGGTGAGGAGGTGGTAATATCACTCACTGGCCGAGCCGTGGCAGATGGAGTTTAGTTTGGGTTAATGCGAGGTATCGGATTTGGTAAATCAAGAGTAGAACTTATACAATTAAACGTAGGGCCTTTGGCAGTGTTATAGAACAGAGACCTCGGCCATCAGGTATAATTCTTTAAAGGTTGCATCTCATACAGATAATGTGGATAAGAAGGTGTTTTGTACACTTGCCTTCAATGGTGAGACCTTTGAGTATTGGTATTGGGACGCCATGTTGAGGTTGTACAGGACTTTGGTGAGCCCTCTTCTGGAATACTGTGTCCAGTCTGGACATCTTGCCCACTCATTCCATAGGCACACCACCCTCTGGGTGAAAAAGCTGCTCCTTAGGTCACTTTTAAATGTTTCCCCTCTTACTTTACAACTATGTCCTTTAGTTTTGGTCTTCACTACCCCCTTATAAAACACATTGACTGTTCACTTTGACATTATTGACCTTGATATTATTAAGCTGGAGAGGGTTCAAAAGAGTTTAACCTGGATGTTGCTAGAAATGGAGGGATTGAGCTATAAGGAGAGGCTGAATAGGCTGGACATTTTTCACTGGAGAGTATGAGATGGAGGAGTAACTTTGCAGAGGTTTATAAAATGATGAGGTGTACAGATAAGCTGAAGGGCTGATGTCTTTTCCCTAGAGTTGGGGATTCAAAACTGAGGGATATTTTAAGGTGCGAGGAAAAAAGATTTACAAAAGACAGGAGAGGTCATTATTTTAGACGAAAGCTGGCTTGGGTGTGGAATGAACTTGCAGAGCAAGTGGTGAAAACAGGGACAGTTACAACGTTTAAAGGACATTTAGATCAGTACATGGATAAGACATCAGTTTGGATGGTGCTGTGAGCAGCTGCCCTCTCCCTCCCCATCTCTGAATGAATCCTTGTTGGTTTTCTCCCTCTGCCAATGCCGGTGCAGTGGCATGTGGAGGCCAGCAGAGGGTGGCATTGCATCTCTTTCAGCACCACAGACACAGGCAATCCTGCCCGACACAAAGACACACAGATACACACACAGCAATTGTAAGGACACAACATTGAGCTCATCTGGTAATTTAAACTAAGCATAATTAAATGCTCAATTTGCCTCGAAAACTGTTAAAATATGAGTGACAGAGAACTCCCAAATTCCACTGCTTACATAAAAACAACAATGTAGTTTTTAACACTGAAAGCGAACTGAAAGACCCTCTATCTCTTAACTACTTATAACCCGACTCCAGCTCTACAGCAGTATACTGTTTCTGGGTCTGCCATCCTTTCACATCACAGGTACTTGTAAGCTCTCAGTTCAGAGCAGCATTTGCTCTCTCTTAAAGGTACAGTACAAACTTTCAACTTCATCCCATTATACCCTGATGAATATAGATAAGTGGAACCTATCCTGATTTCTCTTGCTCTGTGGTTTGTCAATATTTCATCTACTCTGTCTAGTATATGTTGCTCCATTGACAGAATGTCATTATTTGACTCCGTCAATGGGAATATATCAGTATTTCACTTACTCACACTCCTGTGTGTGGGGCAGGATTTCAGTTGTTTCATGGGCACTGTGACACTATGATAATCTTAATGTTTGTAAATGGTACCAAACCTGCAAGGATTGTAAAGTCTATGGAGGACAGTGTGGAACTCTAACAGGACAGTGACACGCTGGTAGACGGGAATCCATGCAGAGCAGTGTGAGGTGATGCACGTTGGTATGAAAGATAAAGAAAGACAGTTTAAAACAGGCTGTGCCATTATAAAGGGGCTGCAGGAACAGAGAAGGCTGGGTGTACGTGAGCACAGATTGTTGAAGATATCAGGACAAGTGGGAAAGGCAGTAACTATCACAGATTAGTGTCAGTATCTGAGCTGTTTACAGGGGGAGGTATAGGAGGGAACCTCCGTGCTCCCTTCCTGGGAGGTGGTGGTGACGATGTGTTGTGAGCCCACCCTCCTGCCCCCCGAGACCGTGGGGATTCCATTTGTACCAACTCCACACAGAAGGGAGATGGCATCAGGGCCACAGCTTCTAAGTTGTTCCGGGGCGAAACGGAGCTGCCAGTGGGTTTAAAGTGAGAATTACCCTTCACTGAACATTGTTCCTTACTCGGTCGGTGGGACGTGGATGTTTCAGACGCCCCACACGAGGTGTCCCGGTCCTCTCCAGCTCGTACCAGGGTCCTCCCCCCATGGCGGCGGGAGGCGGGGTGAGGGAACGGATATCGGGCACTCCACCACCCGGCTTGGCCCTTTCTGTCCTATTCCAGGCTGTTTCTCCTGGAATGGCAGGAAGAGAGGGAGGGATGGTGAGGGTGGGTAGCCCTGCTTTTAGTGCTGGTGCAGGTGAGGATAATGGCTAATCGTGAGGTTTTCAGAGGAAGGCTGTCGACAGTGTTGTATCCATGCAGTATAATTGATGTGGGGGATAAAGTGGACGGGGTGACAGAGAGAGAGAGAGACAGACAGAGAGAGAGAGAGATGGTGCTGCATGTGGCAGTGACAGTGTTGGAGCATTAGCCTTATTCGGGGGTCGGTGCTATAACAGATATATCGTGAGTGTGGGGGAGCAGAGAGAATACAGTGACCCTTACCCTGACAGAGCGGGGAAGGTTATTGATGCTTGTCCTGTATTGCTGGACATTTCTTCAGCCCGCATATACTGCACTGAGCTGGGTGGGGAGCTCAGACCATGCTCGGTGGGTCTGGTGGTGTGGTCCCCTCTGGGAAGAGAATGGTCACCCTCTGTACTTGCCCATTCACCAGGAGCTCCGTGTCCCTGTCGACAAACCGTGGTGTAATTTTCCCTTATCTGCCATGCTCGGGGTCAACTGTGCAAGTTATCTCCAAGCTGAGAAATGTCAGCCGTGTGCCCATTGGCCTTTCAAAGATGGCACCAGTGCCAGGGATCATGGAATATCCAGGGGCACCCGGGCAACTGTGAGTCCCTCCAGCCATGATGGGTGGGAGAATCGGGCTGGTACTGAATGAGAGTGACACTATGGTGGGGGTGGGGGTGGGGAGGGGTGGGGGTAGTCAATGAGTTGAGTTTGATAGGATAGCACCAGGAATCTAGCTTGGCCTCGGACAGATAATCCCTCTGTCACACTCAATGAAAATGGCACCGAGGCAAATTATTGTTAGAATCAGCCCATTGAGTCATAGATTCTGTTGAAACTTCTCCCATTTACAAAGCTGTAGAACAAATGTTCATCCAAAACTCTCCATCATTTTACCTCACACCAATCTCCCTTTTTCCCATTTTTCCTGGGAAGAATGGCTCATGTTAAAGGATGCTACCGAAGTGTCTACATTTCAGCATTCTGAAACCTTGGAACACATCCGTCCATGACACTGTCTCTCAGTCTCCCCCTCTCTGTCTATACCCCAAAACCCTCCCATGTGGTGATATTTAAACTGATTCCCCTGCCATCTATCTCTGGCAGTGATGTTCACATCCACAGCACCCCCTTGTCAGGGCACAATATAGATATGGGGCTGGAAATGGGTGGGAGCTGTATGTCCTATCACTTCCAGCATGGGCTGCAAGTTACCCCTCACTGCGCAGGGATCTCACACAGTGTTACTGAGCAATGCACTGGGATGGTGTACACAGTTCTACATGCTGGGAGGTTAACTGCTCCTGGGTTACACATCAATGCACTGGGGTGGTGTACACAGCCCTACATGCTGGGAGGGTAACTACTCCTGGGTTACAGATCAATGCACTGGGGTGGGGTACACAGCCCTACATGCTAGGAGGGTAACTGCTCCTGGGTTACAGATTAATTCACGGGTGATCACTGCACAGGTCTCTGTGCTGGTCAGACTGTCTGGTTGAGATTTATAGATAATGCAATGATGTGGTTAGTGCGGCTCTCGGTGCTGGATGGATATGTAGCCTGTGCACAGTACATCATGGTGGTGGGGTGGGTCGGGGGGGAAAGGTGAAGGACAGGTCAAGGGTTTACCTGATATTCTATAACTGACATTCCCCGGAACGTTCTGTCCCTGATGTTGTTTGTTTGTGAACGGCCGGACGTCAGTGAATTGAATAAACGATAAGATCCCGAGGGAAGAGATCCCTTTCCAGGGCGAGGGAGACACTGTTCCGAAGGCCCCTCAGGCAGTTAAAGGGGTGAATACGTTTTCCCTGCGTTTACATTTCTCCACGACACAGGATCGACCACAATTTAAACCAAAAAACAGCAATTCCCAAACTCCGTTTGTCTTCAGGAAACTGGGAGAGAATCCTTCAGGACAGCAACGTTCCCACCCTCCATATTAGGAACTGGGAAGGAGTGACCTGTGTCTGCTCTCGAGTGATCGAGTATGTGGGAATGTTCTAGAAACCATCTGTCCTTCTGGATGTGTCTCGGTGTGTTTGGGGAGGGAGGGTTTGTGGTTTGTGTCACATTTTTGTCAGTAATTCCGACCTTCCCATTTGTTATTCCTGCTCCAATTATTTTAATAAATCCCTGAATACAGGGACACATTTGAAAATCTCACTGGGTCCCCGATCACACGGATCCCTTTGCCTCCAGGCTGATGGATAATGGGTTTATTTTCCTTCCTCACAGTTAACGTAGTGACCATCTACGTCCTGCTTTATAAAGATTGTGGATTGTCTCCATGTGTCAGACGTTACCTGGGGGCCATGGCAGCGGCGGATCTCCTGGTCATTATCCTCGACCTGATACTAAGACACATTCCCATTGTTTATCGGGAACAGTTTTATTTCCTGTGGTACTCTGTCCCCGTGTGTAATATCCACGCCATCCTGCTTTATGCAGCCACTGACTGCTCTGTCTGGTTCACCGTCACTTTCACCTTTGATCGGTTTGTGGCCATTTGTTGCCAGAAGCTGAAAAGTAAATATTGCAGTGAGAAAACGGCGGCTGTGGTTCTGGGAGCAGTGACTGTGCTGAGCTGTTTAAAGAACATTTTCTGGTATTTTATGCTCACGGCTCGGTATTTGCTGGAGAACGACCCCTGGTTTTGTGAGGCAACAGACGCTGTTCGTTACTCCATTGTCTGGGTCACAATTGAGTTCCTCCACCACATTCTAACCCCGGGTGTCCCATTTCTCCTGATTCTGCTGCTCAATGTTCTCACCGTCAGACACATTTTAGTGACCAGCAGAGCCCGCAGTGGACTCCGCGTTCACACCAATGGGGACACTCAGTCTGACACAGAAATGAGAAACCGAAAAAAATCCATCATTTTACTGTTTGTGATCTCGGCCAATTTCATCCTGTTATGGTCAACGTTCATGCTGTATTCTATATGGTACCGGATGTGGAATATTGGGTATCGGTCTGTGTATCTCCATCGCTTTGTGCAGGAATTGGGCTTCATGCTGCAGCTCCTCAGTTGCTGCACAAACACTGTGATTTATGCCGTGACCCAGACTAAGTTCAGGCAGCGGCTGAAGAATGTGCTGAAATATCCCTTCACCCAAATCCATCCATCCATCAATTTCCCTCATTAATCAATCCATCCGGGATTTTCTCATTTCAGTTCAGTGTTTCAGCGATGGAGCAGCCTGTCGCTATGGTAACAGACTGAGGGGAGCGCTGGTTTGTCCATCCTTATCCTACAGGGGGGTTACAGGGAAACATTTCAATGTTTCTCACAACTCAGGGGCCAGTGAGAAAAGGCACCATCCCACTGACTGTATCCATCACTTCCATTTGTAGCCAATAGAAATGTTGATTAAAGCGAGTCGAGCAGCAGAGTGACCGATGTTGTTGTGTGTCTTTGTGTTGGAGAAGCTGGGCTGGAGAGAGACAGACTTAGCCCCAAGTCCTGGTCCTCAGGGAAGGGAAGGGCACCGCGCCCTGGGCTCAGAAGCTAGGTTTAGCTCCCTCTATCCCCCCGACTTCGAATCTGGCCTCCCCATTACCTCTCCCCTACTATTTCTCCTCAATTCTCTATCTCTCTCTCTTTCAGCACACACTCTCTTTCACAAACCTCACCTCATCCCACTCTCTCTCTCTCTCTCTCTCACACACACACACACACTCCAAACCCGGTTTCTCCACCTGCCTCCACTCTTCCCTCTCCCCCCTTTCTCTCTCATGCCGTCGCAGACTCCCTCCCACAATTCCATCTTTACCCCATTTTCAAGATCTGCCACATCTCACCCACACACCCACACGCAGCATCACCCCCAAACACCCCCAGAGTCTGGGTCAGAGGGAGAGGGAAGGACCAGGGAGACAGAGTATTTCAGAGACACAGGGAGGGAGGGAAAGGAGGGAGACAGATTCAGTCAGAGGGAAAGAGAGGGAGGTGGGAAGAGAGACACACTGAGGGAGGTGGAGACCGAGAAGGGCGATAGAGAGAGAGAGGCGAGAAAGGGAGAGGCGAGAGAGAGAGAGAGGGAGAGAGGCGAGAGAGAGAGAGAGGCGAGAGAGAGAGAGAGGTGAGAGAGAGAGAGAGAGAGGTGAGAGAGAGAGAGAAATGGGAGGAGATAATGAGAGGGGCGAGAGAGAGAGTGAGACTGAGAGAGGGGCGAGGGGGCAGGAGAAAGAGACAGAGAGAGAGGGACAACGAGAGAGAGAAAGGGGGCAAGAGAGATAGGGGAGGCGAGAGAGAGAGAAAAACACAGAGCAGAGAGAGAGAGGGGTTGGGAGATGGGGGTAAGAGAAAACGGGATGGCTACAGAGATAGAGGAGGGAAGAGATAGAGATAGAGGTACGAAGAGAGAGGGATGAGAGAGGGAGGGGTGTGTGTGTGTGTGTGTGTTTGTTTGTGTGTGTGTGTGAGAGAGAGAGAGAGGGAGAGACTGGATGAGAGAGAGCAATGTCGAGACAGAGAGATGGTGAGAGAGAGGAAGGGCACAAAGGAGAGATGGGTGTGTGAGAGGACGAGAGAGAGAGGGAGGGAGGGAGAGAGAGAGGAAAGAGGTGACAAAGAGAGAGGGAGGGGGTGAGAGAGGAGTGGGGCGAGCGAGAGAGGGAGGGGCGATAGAGAGAGAGGGAGAGAGCGAGAGATAGGGAGGGAGGTGGCAAGAGAGAGAGGGACCGGGCGAGATAGAGAGAGGGATGGGGCGAGAGAGAGAGAGAGGGAGGGGCCGAGAGAGAGAGGGAGTGGCCGAGAGAGAGAGGGAGGAGGAGAAAGAGAATGGGAGGAGGTGAGAGTGAGAGGGGGAGGGGTTGAGAGAGAGAGACATAGGTGAGCGAGAGACAGAGGGGGTGAGAGACATAGGGAGGGGGCGAAAGGGAGAGAGGGAGGGGGACGAGAGAGAGAGGGAGGGGGCGACAGAGAGAGAGGGAGGGGGCGAGAGAGAGAGGGAAGGGGGGTGAGAGAGAGGGGGGGAGCGACAGAGAGGGGGAGGGGGACGAGAGAGAATGGGAGGGCGGTCGAGAGAGAGGGAGGGAGGGGGCGAGAGAGAGAGGGACTGGGCGAGATAGAGAGAGGGATGGGGCGAGAGAGAGAGAGAGGGAGGGGCCGAGAGAGAGAGGGAGGAGGAGAAAGAGAATGGGAGGAGGTGAGAGTGAGAGGGGAGGGGTTGAGAGAGAGAGACATAGGTGAGCGAGAGACAGAGGGGGGTGAGAGAGATAGGGGGGGCGAAAGGGAGAGAGGGAGGGGGACGAGAGAGAGAGGGAGGGGGCGACAGAGAGAGAGGGAGGGGGCGAGAGAGAGAGGGAAGGGGGGTGAGAGAGAGGGAGGGAGCGACAGAGAGGGGGAGGGGTCGAGAGAGAATGGGAGGGCGGTCGAGAGAGAGGGAGGGAGGGGGCGAGAGAGAGAGAGGGAGGGGTGTGTGAGAGAGAGAGGGTGAGAGAGAGGGGGAAGGGGGTGAAGGGAGGGTGCGAGAGAGAGGGGAGGGAGGGGCAAGAGAGAGGGAGGGGGTGAGAGAGAGGTGTTGAGAGAGAGACTGAGGGGGTGAGAGAGAGAGAGGTAGGGGTTGAGAGAGAGAGGGATTGGCTGAGAGAGAGAGGGAGGGGGACGAGAGAGAGGGAGGGAAGGGGAGAGAGACAGAATGGGAGGGCGGGCGAGAGAGAGAAAGGGAGGGGTAACGAGAGTGCGGGAGGGCACGAGAGAGAGACTGAGGGCGACGGGAGAGAGAGGGAGGGGGATGAGACAGAGAGGGAGGCGGCGAGAGAGAGGGGGATGGGGGTGAGAGATTTACGTAGGGGGGCGAAAGAGAGGGGGGCGAGAGAGAGAAGGAGGGCAATGAGAGAGAGTGAGGGGACGAGAGAAAGAGGGAGGGGTACGAGAGAGGGAGGGGTGACAGAGAGAGAGGGAGGCGCTGACAGAGAGAGAGGGAGGGGGTGACAGAGATGGAGGGGGCGGAGAGAGGGGTGAGAGAGAGGGGTGGGGACGAGAGAGAGGGATGGGGACGAGAGAGAGGAATGGGGAGGAGAGAGGGGGTGGGGGTGAGAGACAGAGGGAGAGGTTGAGAGAGAGACGGAGGGAGGGGGCGAGAGACAGAATGGGAGGGCTTGCAAGAGAGAGAAAGGGAGGGGGACGAGAGAGAGAGGGAGGGGTGAGAAAAGGATAGGGAGGGGGATGAGAGAGATACAGAGGTTAGCAAGAGAGTGTGGGGGCGAGAGAGAGAGGGAGCGGGGTGAGCCAGATGGAGGGGACGAGAGACAGAGGGAGGGGGACGAGAGAGAGAGGGAGAGGACGAGAGAGAGGGAGGGGACGAGAGAGAGGAAGGAAGGGGTTGAGAGAAAGAGAGGGAGGTGAAGAAAGAGAGAGGGGGAGAGAGAGGGGGGAGCGAGAGAGAGAGAAGGAGGAGAAGTGAGAGAGAGGGAGGGGTTGAGAGAGAAAGGGGGCGAGAGAGGTTGAGACCGAGAGGGAGGGGATACGAGAGAGGGAGGGGGCGAAGAAAAGAGAGAGGAAGGGGGCGAGAGAGATAGAGAGGGGGCGAAAGAGTGAGAGATGGGGGCTAGAGACAGAGAGGGATTGGGCATGAGAAAGAGGGAGGGGCGAGGGAGAGAGGGTGGGGGCGAGAGAGAGGGGGAGGGGGCGAGAGAGAGAGGTCGAGAGAGAGAGGGAGGGGGATGGGGGGCGTGAGAGAGAGAAGGAGGGGGCGAGACAGAGAGGGAGGGTCCAGAGAGAAAGGGGCGAGAGAGAGAGGGAGGGGCGAGAGAAAGAGAGGGGGCGAGAGAGAGAGGGAGGTGGACGAGAGAGAGGGGGGCCTCGAGAGAGAGAGAGAGGGAGGGGGCTCGAGAGAGAGAGAGAGAGAGAGAGAGAGAGAGAGAGGGGACGAGAGAGAAAGGCGGGGGGCAAGAGAGAGGGAGGGGCGAGAGAGATAGAGAAAGGGAGGGGGAAGATAGAGTTAGACAGAGGTGAGCAAAACAGTGTGGGGGCAAGAGAGAGAGGGAGGGAGGGGGATGAGACAGAGGGAGGTATCGAGAGACAGAGGGAGGGGGACGAGAGAGAGTGGAAGGGGGTGAAAGAGATTGGGGGCGAGAGAGAGGGGTGGGGACAAGAGAGAGGAGGGGGACTAGAGAGAGGGAGGAAGGGGGTGAGAGAGAGAGTGAGGTTGAGAAAGAGAGAGGGGGAGAGAGAGGGAGGGGAGTGAGAGCGAGAGGGACGGGTTGAGAGAGAGAGAGAGGGGGCGAGAGATGGTGGGGGTGAGAGAGAGAGGGGGACGGGAGAGGGAGGGGGCGAGAAAAGGATAGAGGGAGGGGGCGAGAAAAATAGAGAGGGGGCGAGAGAGTGAGAGGTAGGGGGCTAGGGACAAAGGGTGGGGGCAAGAGAGAGAGGGAGGGGGCGGGGTAGAGAGGGTGGGGTGCGAAAGAGAGAGCGAGGGGGCGAGACAGAGAGGGGGCGAGAGAGAGAGAGAGAGGGGGACGAGAGAGGGAGGAGTGCGTGAGAGAGAGACGAAGGGGTGCGAGAGAGAGAGAGGGATGGGGCGAGAGAGAGAGACGGGGCGAGAGAGAGAGGGGGTGAGAGAGAGAGGGGGCGAGAGAGAGCGGGCGAGAGAGAGGGAGGGTCTGAAGTAGAGAGAAAGAAGGGGGCGAGAGAGAGAGGGAGGGGGCTAGAGAGATGGAGGGGGCGAGAGAGATAGGGAGGGGGCGAGATAGTGAGAGTGAGGGGAGAGAGAGAGGGAGGCGGACGAGAGAAAGAGAGGGAGGGGGACGAGAGAGATAGGGAGGGGGCGAGAGAGAGAGGGAGGGGGCGAGAGAGAGTGAGATAGGGGCGAGAGAGAGAGGGAGGGGGTGAGAGAGAGGGAGTGGGACGAGAGTGGAAAAGAGGGAGGGAGTGAAAGAGAGAGAGAGGGAGAGGGGCGAGAGAGAGAGAAAGGGAGGCGAGAGAAAGAGGGAGGGCGCAGGAGTGAGAGGGCGGGGTGAGAGAGACAGGGAGTGGGGCGACAGAGAGGAGTGGGGCGACAGAGAGAAGGGGGCGAGGGAGAGAAGTGGGCGAGAGAGAAAGGGGCGACAGAGAGAGGGAGGGGGATGAGAGCACGAGGGAGGGGGACGAGTGAAAGGGAGGAGAGAGAGAGGGAGGGGTATCGAGAGAGAGAGGGAGGGGGGCGAGAGAGAGAGGTAGTGGGCGAGAGAGAGGGGGGTGAGAGAGGGAGGGAGGGGGAGAAGAGAGTGCGAGGGAGGGAGGGGGTGAAAGAGAGAGGGATGGGGCCAGGGAGAGTGGTAGGTTTCAAGAGAAAAGGGAAGGGGCGAGAGAGAGAGAGAGGGCGACGGGGGCAAGAGTGAGGGAGGGAGGGGGTGAGAGAGAGGGGGAGGTGGGCAAGAGGGGGCGCGAGTGAGGGGGGAACGAGAGAGAGAGGGGTGATGAGAGAGAGGGTGCGTGAGAGAGAGAGTTAGCGGGCGAGAGAGACAGGGGGTGAGAGAGGGAGGCAGGGGTGAGAGAGAGGGAGGGGGTGAGAGAGAGTGAGGGGGTGAGAGATGGAGGGCGGCGAGAGAGAGGGAGGGGCCAAGAGACAGATGTAGAGGGGCAAGAGAGAGAGTGTGGGGCGGGCGAGAGAGGGGGAAGGGGCGAGAGAGAAAGAGGGAGGGGGGCGAGAGAGAGAGGGAGAGGGAGGGGGTGAGAGGGAGAGGGAGGCGGCGAGAGAGAGGGGGCGAGAGAGAGAGGGAGGGAGGGGATGAGCGAGAGAGGGAGGGGGTGAGCGAGAGAGAGAGGGGTGTGAAAGAGAGGAGGGGAGGCGAGAGAGAGAGGGAGTGGGTGAGAGAGAGGGAGGTAGGGGCGAGAGAGAGTGCATGGAGGTGAGAGAGCGGGTGGGAGGGGCGAGCGAGAGAGGGATGGGTGAGGGACAGAGAGGGAGGGGGCGAGTAAGAGACAGAGGGGGCAAGAGAGAGGGAGGGACGAGAGAGAGAGGGAGAGAGAGGGAGGGGGAAAGAGAGATGGGGTGGTGAGAAAGAGGGACGGGTTGAGACAGAGTGAGGGAGGGGGCGTGAGAGAGAGAGAGACGGAGGGGGCGAGAGTGAGAGGAAGGGGCGAGAGAGAAAAGGAGGTGGTGAGAGAGAGAAGGAGGTGATGAGAGAGAGAGTGAGGGGGGCAAGAGAGAGAGGGAGGGTGCGAGAGAGAGCGGGGGGGTGGGCAAGAGAGATAGGGGCTGAGAGCGAGGGAGAGGGGCGGGTGAGAGAGAGAGGGAGGAGGTGAGAAAGGGTGCGGGGGTGAGAGAGAGTGCAGGGGTGAGATAGAGGGTGGGGATGATAGAGAGGGAGGGGGCGTGAAAGAGAGAGGGAGGGGGACGAGAGGGAGAGGGGGTGCGAGAGAGAGGGAGGGAGGGGGCGAGATAGAGAGAGAGAGAGAGGGAGGGGAAAGAGAGATAGTGGTAGTAAGAGAGAGGGAGAGGGCGGGCGAGAGAGAGAGGGGGGGCGAGAGAGAGGGAAGGGGAAGGGGAAAAGAGATGGGGTGGTGAGAGAGAGGGAGGGGGTGGACATGAGAGAGAAAGGGAGGGGGCGAAAGAGAGTGGAAGATGGAGAGAGAGAAAGGGAGGGTGTAAGAGAGCGAGTGAGACGGGCGGGCGAGAGAGAAAGGGAGGAGGTGAGAGAGAGGGGGAGGGGCGTGAGAGAGAGAAGGAGGGGGCGAGAGGTTGAGAAAGGGGACGAGAAAGAGGGAGGGAATGAGAGAGAGGGAGGGGATAAGAAAGAGAGGAAGTGGGGCAAAAGAGAGAGTGCATCAGGGCGATAGACAGTGTGCACGGGGGTGAGAGAGAGAGGGAGGGGCGAGCGAAAGAGGGATGGGTGACAGACAGAGAGGGAGGGGGCGAGTAAGAGACAGAGGGGGCAAGAGAGAGGGAGGGTGTGTGAGAGAGAGAGAGGTACTAGAGAGAGAGAGGGAAGGTGCGGGAGAGAGAGAGAGAGAGAGGGAGGGGAAAATAGAGATGGGATGGTGAGAGAGAGGGACGGGGTGAGACAGAGTGAGGGAGGGGGCGTGAGAGAGAGACGGAATGGGCGAGAGGGAGAGGAAGGGGCGAGAGGGAAAAGGAGGGGATGAAAGAGAGGGAGGTGATGAGAGAGAGAGTGAGGGGGCAAGCAAGAGGGGGAAGGTGCGAGAGAGAGCAGGGGTGGGCAAGATAGATGGGGGTAAGAGCAAGGGAGAGGGGCGAGCGAGAGAGAGAGGGAGGAGTTGAGCGAGCGTGCGGGGGTGAGAAAGAGTGAAGGGGTGAGATAGAGGGAGGGGGTGATAGAGAGGGAGGGGGTGAGATAGAGGGAAGGGTTGAGAGAGAGAGGGAGGGGGCAAGACAGAGAGGGAGGGGTGCAAGAGAGAGGGAGGGGGTGTCAAGAGAGGTGGGATGGGGCGAAAGAGAGAGAGGGAGGGGGCAGAGTGAGAGAGGGTGGTGGTGTGAAAGAGAGGAAGGGAGGCAAGAGTGAGAGGGAGGGGGTGAGAGAAAGGGAGGGGGCGTGAGAGAGTGAGAGGGTGGGGAGCGAGAGAGAGACAGAGGGAGCAAGAGAGAGAGGGATGTGAGACAGGGAGAGGGTGGGGGACGAGAGAGAGGGAGTGGGGCATGAGAAAGAGAGAGAGGGGGCATTAAAGAGAGGAGGGGGCCAAGAGAGAGGGTGGCAAGAGGGAGGGAGGGGGCGAGAGAGAGGGAGGGGGGCGAGTGAGAGTGGATGGGTGCGAGAGGGAATGGGAGGGGTGCGAGAGAGAATGGGAGGGGGTGGGAAACGAGGGAGGGGATGAGAGAGAGAGGGAGCAGGCGAGAGAGAGTGGGGGAGAGAGAGAAAAAGGGGGATGAGAGATAGAGAGAAAGACTGAGGGGGGCGAGTGAAAGAGGGAGGGGGACGAGAGAGGGAGGGGGCATGAGAGAGAGAGGGAGGGGGATGAAAGTGAGAGGGAGTGGGCAAGAGAGGGGGGGGCGAGTGAGAGGGGGAGAGAGAAAGGGGGGAGAGAGAGAGACTGAGGAGATGAGAGAGAGGGAGGGGGACGAGAGAGGGAGGGGCTTGAGAGAGAGGGAGGGGGATCAGAGTGAGAGGGAGGGGCAAGAGCGAGAGAAAGGGAGGGGGCGAGAGAGAGAGAGAGAGGGACGAGAGAGAGAGGGGTTCGAGAGAGGGAGGGGGTGAGAGAGAGAGAGGGAGGGGGACAAGAGGGAGAGGGAGGGGGCGAGAGAGAGAGGGAGGGAGGGGGCGAGAGAGAGAGGGGAGGGGGTAAGAGAGATCGTAGTGGTGAGAGAGAGGGAGAGGGCGAGCGAGAGAGAGTGGGAGAGGGTGAAAGAGACTGGGAGGGGTCGAGAGAGAGAAGGATAAGGTCGGGCAAGAGAGAGAGAGAGAGGGAGGGGGCGAGAGGGAGAGAGAGGGGCGAGAGAGTGCGGAAGGGGGCGAGACGTAGAGAGGGAGGGGGAGAGAGCGATCTAGTGGGGCGAGAGTGAGAGGGAGGGGCAGAGAGAGAGAGGGAGGGGTGCGAGAGAGACGGATAGGGCGAGAGAGAGAGGGATTGGGGTGGGAGAGAGAGGTGGGGCGAGAGAGGGAGGGATGGGGGCGAGAGAGGGAGAGGGACCCGGGCGACAGAGTGAAGGAGGGGGCGAGAGAGAGGGAGGGGTCGAGAGGGAGAGAGAGGGGGTGAGAGAGAAAAAGGGCAGGGACAAGAGAGAGAGGGAAGTGGCGAGAGTGAGGGGGAGGGGGCACGAGTTAGAGGGGGATGGATGCCAGAGAGAGGGTGATGGGGAGAGAGAGAGAGAGAGGGGTGGGGGCGAGAGAGGGAGAGGGACCCGGGCGAGAGAGTGAAGGAGGGGGTGAGAGAGAATGGGAGTGGTGCGAGAGAAAGGGGGAGGGGCGAGAGAGAGAAGGAGGGGGTGAAAGATACTGGGAGGGTTGCGAGAGTGAATGGGAGGGTGCGATAGAAAGTGGGGGGCGAGAGAGAGTCGGGGGGAGCGCAGAGAGGGGGATGGGCCAATGGGGGGGTTGTCGAGAGAGGGGCAGGTCGAGAGAGAGAGAGAGAACGATGGGGGCGAGAGAGAGGGAGGGGTGAGTGCGAGAGAGGGAGAGGGACCGGGCGAGGGAAGGAGATAGGGAGGGGGCGAGAGAGAGAGGGAGGGGGCGAGAGAGAGAGAGAGAGAGGGCGGCGGTGAGAAAGAGAGGGAGGGGGCGTGAGAGAGAGGGGTGAGAGAGAGAGAGGGAGGGGCCGTGAAAGAGAGGAAGGGAGGCGAGAATCAGAGGGAGGGTGGCGAGAGAGAGGGAGGGGGCATGAGATAGAGGGGTGAGAGAGAGAGGGGGAGGTAGCGAGAGAGAGTGGATGGGGAGGGAGAGAGAGAGGGAGGGACGAGAGAAAGACGGAGGCGGTGAGAGACAGTGAGGGAGGGGGCGAGAGAGAGACAGAGGGGTCAAGAGAGAGAGGGGTCTGACACAGAGAGAGCATTGGGGACAAGAGAGAGGGAGGGGGTCGAGAGACAGGGGTGTGAGAGAGAGAGGGAGGGGAGGAGAGAGAGGGAGGGTTCAAGAGAGGGAGGGGGGTGTGAGAGAGAGAGGGAGGGGACGAGAGAGAGGGAGGGAGGTGGTAAGAGAGAGAGGGAGGGGACGAGAGAGAGGGAGGGAGGGGGCGAGAGGGAGGGGGCGAGAGAGAGAAAGGGAGGGGTGTGAGAGAGAGAGAGAGAGGGAGGGGGTGGGAGAGAGAGAGAGTGAGGGGGTGAGAGAGAGAGAGGGAAGGGGGCGAGAGAGAGTTGGAGGGGGCGACAGAGAGAGGGAGGGTGCGATGAGAGAAAGATGGAGGGGGCGAGAGAGAGGGATGCGGCGAGAGAGAGAGGGATGGGGGCGAGAGAGAGAGGTGGGGCGAGAGAGAGAGGGATGGGGGTGAGACAGGGAGAGGGACCCGGCCGAGAGAGTGAAGGAGGGGGCGAGTGAGAGAGGGAGGAGCCGAGAGTGAGAGGGGGATGGATACCCGAGAGAGGGTGATGGGGAGAGATAGAGAGAGGGGGATGGGACCAGAGAGGGAGAGGGACCCGGGCGAGAGTGTGAAGGAGGAGGTGAGAGAGAATGTGAGGGTTGCGAGAGAATGGGTGAGGGGGCGAGAGAGAGTAGGAGGAGGTGAAAGAGACTGGGAGGGGTGCGAGAGAGATTGGGAGGGGTGCGATAGAAAGTGGGGGGCGAAAGAGAGTCGGGGGTAGCGCAGAGAGGGGGATGGGCCGATTGAGAGTGGGGGGGTGTCGAGAGAAAGTGCGAGGTGGCGAGAGAAGGGCACGTCGAGAGAAAGAGAGAGTGATGGGGCGAGAGAGAGAGGGAGGGGGCGAGTGCGAAAGAGGGA